>NC_091058.1:128582652-128885683 GCF_000393655.2 Nicotiana sylvestris | reverse complement strand
AGATCAATAGTAAAATTTAACAATCCAAATAGCCTCAAAATCCAGCAATTTCAGCTTAGAATCTTAGAAAATTCCCAGAGAATACCACCTCCAAACTTTGTCTTTTTCAGAGAAAAGGAAAATTTAGCTCAAAATTCTAGTAGAAACGTTTTCTGCCGTTTTTCTATTTTTCATGCTCTGATTTTCTGACATAGAATTCAGGGAAATGAGGCTCTTATAGAGGGGTATTAGGGCACTAGAGATTGTTTTTTTTCTTTTGAGTCCTCCCCCTCTTCTACTTTACCCCTCCCAAGTCCCTTAAAGAAGAAAATCTGAACCCCCCTTTTCTTGGCATGCAAACCTTTCCCTACTTCTAGAAGCTTCCTCCATAACTGAAAAGATTCCCCATATCCAAATTCCCACAGTGCCCCTGCCAGTCTGGTATTTGTTCCCTAAAATGAGTAAACCATGGGTCAAATTGACCCAAGACTCAAACCCATATGAACGGGCTTCTTTTGCCCGGGTCAGAGATGACCACGAAACCAGGATAGAGGCTCAATCATAGCAAAACGAGCATTTAATGGAATTAAACTAGATTACAACCTAAAGGCTAACTGGACACTTAATTAAAAGAAAAGGAAGAAGAAAAAAGAAAAGGAATAAAGATAAAGAACGAGAAATCTGAACCCCAATTGAACCAACCAAACAAAATACTTTAATAATTTGAACATTAATTCAACACGATTGACTAAACCAAATAAACCCGACCAAAACGGAAAATCAAACAAAAACAAAGAAGAAGAAAAAAGAAAAATAATATTAATTCTAACATGCAATTATCCTAAACAAATTATTTTAAAAGATTAGGCTAGTCGACAACAAATGAATCAACTGTAATGAGACGAACAGAAATAGACACGCAAGAAAGGGAAAGGATATGTACTGTTTTGGCCGGAAACATTTAAGCAAGTTGACGAACGACAGCGTTTGACGAAGTTTTACCAGTCTTTTGGTTTTGCATGAAATTCGATGGGCTTTGAAACGAGCCAAAATTTATGCTAATCAATTGTTCTTAAGGAGAACAATCGATTAGCATAAGTATCAACTCAAAATCAACCTTGAAATCTGTTTTTGAAACCTCGAAAAAGGGATGAAATAGGATTTTCAATTTCTGGGTCAGATTCGAAATTGGGGCAAATGGGTGGGAATTTTGAGGAAAGTTGTGATGAATTAGGGAACAGGAGTGGGTGGTAATTGTGTGGTACGAAATTGGTGTCGATTAGGGTTACGTTGCCGGCCGATGGGGTTTGGGGATTTTAAGGGCAGCGTGGTCTAGCTAGGGATTGGGGAGAGGTTGGAATGAGGGTTTTTGAAATGGGTGGGGGGAGGACCTAGTTTAGGACACTTTTATATTTATGGAAGGGTAGTTCCCATCCGTTCGATAAAAAAGATAAACGGATGGGATTCACTTGCATGGAACAGTGTCGTTTGGTGTATGGTGGGGAGGCTGGACCGAGTAAGGTTTATTGGGCTAGGGGTTGGAACGTGTAAGGGGAGAGTTTGGGCTTAGCCTAAATTGGCCCAATAAAATTTAGGACCAAGCCTTCTTTTCTTTTCCTCTTTTTTAAATCCTTTTTCTTTTGTTTTTCTTTAATTAATAAATAAAAAAACCTAAATTAAACCCTAGATTAATCTAAGTTATAAAATAAAACTAATTATCAAATCAAAAGATTTATAAAATTAATTGATCCTAAATTAAAAGAGAAAAAACTATTGATCTAGAATTAAAAGCTAAAAAATGTAAAAGTAAACCAATTTTTGCGATTTTTATTTTTAATAAAGCAGCTAATTTACTAATTAATTCTAAAAATATCAAAATAAAATCTCAATGCAATGCATGGTATTTTTCATGATTTAAATAAAATCAAACATGCACAAAAATGCAAACAATTAACAAAAATTCCTACAAATTCCTATGAAATTGCAAATTATTGGAAAAAATTTATTTCTTTAATTTGTTGGAGTATTTCACATAGGGCAAAATCACGTGCTCACAGCTGCCCCTTTTTGCTCGGATATATGAAGAGTTTTTGGGCAAAGATAAAGTGAGCGGATACGAGCAATTTTTGCCCGCTTGAATACTCCGTGAGAAGCATTTTTGAAATATCTGACAACACCTTGCTTCAGAGGTTGCCTACATATCCTTGGCTAAAAAGGAATTAGATTAGTGTAGTTCGGAAAGTTTCGGTAGCTGGTGTCACACCTCCTTTTTGCGCGCCCGCCCCGAAGGGTTAAATGCGCGGGTGGAGTTTTTCCAATTTAAGTGACAATATTCGAAATGAGATTATTTATTTAATTTAGAGTCGCCACTTGGGAAAGGTTTGGCTTTTGGTGTCCCAAGTTCACCAGTTTATCTTGAATCCCAAATCGAGGAAATTTTCGACTTTTCCAAATGAAGTCTGCGAACCAGAAATTCTAAGTAAGGAATTCTGTTGACCCGAGGGAAGGTGTTAGGCACCCTCGAATCCCGTGGTTCTAGCACGGTCGCTTAAATTGTTATAATGGCTAAATATCTGATTTAAATACATGTTGTGACTTATGTGCTTTTATTAAGTTTAAACCGCTTTTATTATTATCATTTATTTTTATAGAATTGCAACGTCGTGAAAATGCATCTCGAACCACGTCACAATCAATGCACCCGTAGTTGTTAACACATTTCGACTCCGTTGAGATTTGAATTTGGGTCACATAAATGCGCACCCGAATTTAAGAATGTAATTTAATTAAGTCGCGCCTAAAGAATCTAACGCGTTATTGTCTTTGGGGAGGGCAGTGGAATTCACTAAACAGCCCGTCCCAAATTCTAAGTATTTATTATGATCAATTATTGAGGGCCCCGCAATTTGCATTTTTATTCGGCGAGGCTCGTCTCATTATTTTAGAAGGGTACCCTACAATGACTACATTTCTACTACATTTATCTTTAAAGAGAAGGATGATGCCGAATTTTGCTGGTTTGGACAAATACGGACTGAATCCTTATTATGTTTGCCGAACCTAAACTTGTTTGATTACCTGATTGATTGTTCATGAGGTGAGGGTTACCGCATGCTTTGTCTTCATCAAGTGAATATGCTTATTAATTCGCTAAGTGAGATTGCAAACAAACTAACAACATATATTGAGTTATGTTTAACGACCTCCAAGTTCTATTTTTAACACTCTAACCTATTTGAAATTGATAAAACGAAATCGGCTGTTTTATTAGGGAAATTACTACTAATTGAACTCAAAAATGATTATTAGTTTTTCTCAACAATCATCACATCATTTCGAAACAAAGAATCTATACCGAAACCCAGTATCGAACCTGCATTGGAACGAATAAACTGACAGGAGAACTGGCATTCATAGCCAGACTCTTAATGTGACTGTATGGGAGTTTGTTTGGGATACATTTATCCCGGACCCAGTACCACAGTTTTGTCAATTCAGTGGTCTAGGCAAAATACATACAAGTGCTTACCATGACTCTATGTTATACAGTCATAACTAAACCAAACAAGTGTTATACTGAACTGAATATATACTAAATCAAAACATGCTGTCTATGTTATGTTGTCATTACTGTTGAACCATGCTATCTAACAGTTCATCTTAAACAGAATGTATGCTAGTTTATACAGAATATTTGCAGTTCGCAGTAAAAATACAGGCCCAACTAACATTCGAACTATCTTTTTACACCAGTGCTATAACATAAACTGATGTTCATTTCTTTATTTCTGCTTCAACTTCAAACTTTCAACAATACAAGGTTCAAAGGTTGTGTACCTGGGAATATTTGCAATTGAAGAAAAGGGCAATCAGTAGAGTAACAATGAACAAATGCAGCAGCAGTAACAGCACTATCAGTAGCAACAAGGCAGAATAGCAGCAGGCAAAACAATACAGCCAGAAACAGGCTCGAGTGCAGAGATGCAACTATGGCCAATCGAAAGCAATAACCAAATAGCAGCAGCACCCAGTGGAATAGAATTAGAAATCCAGACAGACCAAACCAGTAGTAAACCAATGAAAACACTCGACTAATAGACACAACTGGAATTTCAAAGAATCAGAATTGATTTGAACAGGTTGAACAACTGAAAACCCAGTAATAATAGGAGGAAAAAGCTTCTGATTGTTGGTTGTATCCCTTCTATCCCTTAAACTCTCTCTATCTATGTGTATATATTTTGTATGTATTTCAGCTCTCCTGTCCAAACTCCTCACAGTGTGTTTTTCTTTTTCAACTCTCTAAGTCCAGTCCCTCTTTTGTATGTCTATCTCCTAATTCTGTATCTCCCAATTCTGTCTCTCCCCCTCAATTCTGTATATGTCTATCTCATAATTCTGTATCTCCTCCTCCTTTTCTATCCCTTACAGTGTGCCCCTCTCTCTCTTTTTTTTCCCTCCTCCCCTTCAGTCAGATGTCCTCCTTTTATATGCCCTAACATCAGACCTTTTACAGCCTGTTAAATTAATCAGCTACCCCTCCCATGTGCCTTCCATTTTCAATTCCAACTTTAGCTAATTAAGTATTAAACCCCATTCACATTCCCTGGCAGATTCAACTTTTCCATTTTATTAACTAAAAGCAAGTATGGGCAGTAGAATATATCTGACAGCATATGCTGTCAAACCATTTTGAAATTGAAAACCCTTTTTATGCAGGAAAACAGGCTGTGCACAATGCACATGCTGTGCACAAGTGCACATGCCACCAACTCAAATTTCAGTTACAGACCAAGCCTTAGGTTTCTGAAATCATATTCACGACTATAAGTAACAGGACTTGGTTCTTAATTGATTCAGGCAAATGTTCAACAGAGGCAAGTTGATTTGTTATTGTTCGGACAGTTGAAACTAATTGACGACACATGTCGACTCGACTATATTAGCATTAATATACTCAATCGTAGCCAAAAATCAGACATTCAAAAATATGGGACACATGACTCGACTTATACTGATTAAACAGAATTATACTTCGAGGAGTCAACTAGTCAGTCCAAACTTGAAAATCAGCTACTTGCACAACATTTACATACACACTATCAGAACAAATGGAAAGACTCACTCAAACAAACAGAAGTTCAGGAAAAGTGGACAAACAAAAGTTGGTAAAATTAAAACAAATATGAACAGACTTTTAAAACAAATCAACGGACTAAAACAAAAATAAAGAAAAGAAGAACAAGACTCACCTCAAATCTTTGAAAAATCAAAACCTTGACTTGGATTTGGACCAACCTTTCTTAAGGCTGAATGGACTTTAAACGAAGTGTTTCTCAGATGAGGAACACTTTGATTAAAGTCCATTAGACCTTAATCTCTTCGGTTGGACCAGTGAAGGAGGAACAAAACTTTCAAACTTAGATCTGGGATTCAGGCTTCCCTGATCAGATTCGGACCAAACCAAGTATGGTTTGGTCACGAGGGGGTCTGGGGAGTGTCTGGTATGAATTTGAAGCAGATCGGTGTAGATCAGGTTCCGACTCGAATCTTCAAATGAAGTTTCGAGAAGGTGGGATAAGATTCGAAGCATGGGGTTGATAGATTTGGGTTCAGGATGGCATGGGGGTTCTATGGTGTTCAGGGGAAGGTCACCGGCGTTCATGCCGCCGGGTTCCTGGTGAAGGGAGATGGGGGCGGCTCTAGGGTTCCGGGGTTCTTTGTGAGGATGATGAAGGGCAGGGGTATTTGGACAGGGGGTGGGGTATGAGGGGCAGCTTATATATGGAGTGAGTGGATGGACCTCAGCCGTTGGATGAGGCATGACGAAGGGCCAAGATCCTTCCACTTGAGGGAAACGGTGTCGTTTCGAGTGTTAGGGGCAGGGTTGGTTCGGGTAACGGGTCGGGCAAATGGGGTTATGGGTGAGAGATCCGGACCGTTGGATCAGCTTGGTTTGAATGGTTGGGATGGATTGGCATTGAAACGACGTAGTTTTGGTGTTAAACTACGTCGTTTTGATGCCTGGGGAGTGGGCTGTGTGGACCGGTGGACTGGGCTATTTGCTTGGGTTCCAGATTTTGAAATGGGCACGGCCCAAATTCATTTTACAACAAATTTTTGTCTTTTTTTTCTTTATTTCTAATTTCCTAAATACACAAACTAATTAAATAAAACTAAGCACCACTAATTAAACTTAACATATTTATTTCACGCGTATAAAAATGTTAAAAGTAGGTAAAATTAAACAAGGCAACAAATCAGGACAAAAGAAAAAATGCGTATTTTTGTAATTTTCCATCTAACAAACGGGTCATGGTTTAAATTACGCATGACACATACATTTTTAATTCTTTTGGAGCGATTGTCGCGTAAAACAAAAATCACGTGCTCACAGCTGCCCCTCTTTGTTCGGAAACACGAAGAGTTTTCGTGCAAAGATAAAGTGAGCGTGTATGAGCGATTTTTGCCTATGGACTACTCCGTACGAAGCATGTTTTTAAAAGATCTGACCGAATCTTGCTTCAAAGATTTCCTACATATCCTGGGCTAAACAGGAATCAGGTCAATGTAGTTCGGGAAGTTTTGGTAGCTGGGACTACCATGGGATTGCAATGCTTGCTGCTACTGCTGTTGCTGTTGTCACTGCTACGTCACTGACCGCCTTATTACAACCAAACGAAAATTGGAAAATGAACTAACTACTTATATGCATGTCAACTGCTAGTTACAAGATTCCTATCTATGATTCTTTTACGACTTGATCTTGGGTCTTAGCTGATTCTGCTTGTAGACTCCGATCTGAATCTTGATGCTTGCGAGTTGCGGTGACTTGTTTAATCTCCGGGATACCGAATAAAATGTGACTGGCAGAGTTCAGGACCTTAGTCAAATGTTGGAGTCGATCTGCTTTCCCTTTACTCTGATATCTCGGGATATCTTCTTTTGTCTTTTTCTTTTTGATTCCGAACTGGGATTTATCTCGTGGGTCATTTCGATCCATGTGGCTCGAGGGCAAACCTGCGGGAGAAAACAAACAAACGAACGAAATTTTCTGCCCCAGTTTCACTAGGAAAATTTCGTTAATTATTCACCAGGAAGTTCATAAAATTGATGAAAGAGGATATGCATGTTCAGTTCAGGGCTGGAGCCCTAACACCGGCTAGCTGGGGAGAGGTTCGGTTTGGGGTTTAAAACCCTAACGCCGAACAAAGGAAGAATTCAGTTTAGGGTTTAAAACCCTAATGCTGATTGCATGGAAAAGCTCAGTTTAGGGTTTAAAACCCTAATGCTGGCTGGAAGAAAAAGTTCAGTTTAGGGTTTAAAACCCTAATGCTGACTAAATGGAAAATTCAGTTTAGGGTTTAAAACCCTAATGCTGATTGCATGGAAAAGCTCAGTTTAGAGTTTAAAACTCTAATGCTGGCTGAAAGGAAAAAGTTCAGTTTAGGGTTTAAAACCCTAATGCTGACTAGAAGGAAAATTCAGTTTAGGGTTTAAAACCCTAATGCTGATTGCATGGAAAAGCTCAGTTTAGAGTTTAAAACTCTAATGCTGGCTGAAAGGGAAAAGTTCAGTTTAGGGTTTAAAACCCTAATGCTGACTAAAAGGAAAATTCAGTTTAGGGTTTAAAACCCTAATGCTGATTGCATGGAAAAGCTCAGTTTAGAGTTTAAAACTTTAATGCTGGCTGAAAGGAAAAAGTTCAGTTTAGGGTTTAAAACCCTAATGCTGACTAAAAGGAAAATTCAGTTTAGGGTTTAAAACCCTAATGCTGATTGCATGGAAAAGCTCAGTTTAGAGTTTAAAACTCTAATGCTGCCTGAAAGGAAAAAGTTCAGTTTAGGGTTTAAAACCCTAATGCTGACTAGAAGGAAAATTCAGTTTAGGGTTTAAAACCCTAATGCTGATTGCATGGAAAAGCTCAGTTTAGAGTTTAAAACTCTAATGCTGGCTGAAAGGGAAAAGTTCAGTTTAGGGTTTAAAACCCTAATGCTGACTAAAAGGAAAATTCAGTTTAGGGTTTAAAACCCTAATGCTGATTGCATGGAAAAGCTCAGTTTAGAGTTTAAAACTCTAATGCTGGCTGAAAGGAAAAAGTTCAGTTTAGGGTTTAAAACCCTAATGCTGACTAAAAGGAAAATTCAGTTTAGGGTTTAAAACCCTAATGCTGATTGCATGGAAGAGCTCAGTTTAGAGTTTAAAACTCTAATGCTGGCTGAAAGGAAAAAGTTCAGTTTAGGGTTTAAAACCCTAATGCTGACTAGAAGGAAAATTCAGTTTAGGGTTTAAAACCCTAATGCTAATTGCATGGAAAAGATCAGTTTAGAGTTTAAAACTCTAATGCTGGCTGAAAGCAAAAAGTTCAGTTTAGGGTTTAAAACCCTAATGCTTATTGGCTGGGGATAAAGCTCGAGAATGCTACACGATCTATTTTTTGAGTTTTCTTGTTTTAATAGAAAATAAAAGGGAGTTTTGCGGGAACTTACCTTTTGAGTGAATTCCTTATTGCCAAAATGTTTCTTGTACCCGTGTACCTTCTTCGTTGGGCGACACCTGCTTCTTGCACGGTTGTCTTGGATTAATACCTGTTTCAACTTCTCAGACAAAGAACAATTGTTAGTTCGGAAATGACGGTCGGTTCGGTGACCTTGATCGTTCCCAATTGCTTTGTTGCGTCTCTATTTATGCTGCGAAGTCCCGCCATTGATTTGATTCGAATGGCGAAACCTTTAGACTGCTCAGGCTTGTATTTCCGGATTCTGTGATGACTTGCTTCGTAAGGCTCTTTTTTTTTCTTTTTTTTTGTGTCCCGTTTTGCTTGGAGGTTCACAACGGGGATTTTATTGGAGGTATTTTGTGGGAATTTGTACAAAAGGGAAGCTCTGTGGGGAATATTTACAAAGTGGATTCTTTGTGTGGATTTTTGTACAATGGGGCATGCTGGGGATTTATTTCAAAGCGGGATTTCTAGGATTTGTTGGGGTAAGCTTGTTGGGGAATATTTACCAAAGGACTCGCTGGGATGTGCTGATGAAATTCCAACGGTTTTTTTTTTTTTTTTTTTCTGGGGAGACTTTGTGGGAGATTGTACAAAAGGAGAAACTCTGTGGGGATTTGTATAGGGGGAGACTTTGTGGGGATTTATCCGAAGGTGGACTTGCTGGGGAAGACTTCAAGATTTCTCTCTTTCTTCTTTACTCCGGAACAACATCAAACGTCATGATTCATCATGCTTGGGTAATCATATCAACGAGATGAGGCGCTTTCCTTCATGAGACGGGATTCCGTGCAAACAAACCATGCCACCTGTCCTTTCCGGCGTGTCCTGAACTCGGGGTTAAAATGCGAAAGGGATTCGAAAAGAAACAAAGAAAGGGGAAAATAAAATCAGAAAAAGAACACCCTTTTCGGGACGAGAAAAACTTATCTGAGGAAGATAACGCTGGCTTTAAATGACATGACATGCTCTTTGGACTGGACGTCTGACCTTCTAAGAGCTTGCGTTTTCCTGAACCAGAACGGATCTGTGATTCCAAACTGGTGGCACTCTGCCGAAACTTTCTTGGGATGGAGTCATTCTTTTCGGCCAACAAGCGCCCTTTTGCGGGTTTTCGCTGGCTGACCTCTCTCATTTCTCTTCCTGTCATCGCTTGATAGCACTCTTTGCGAGTTTTTACTAAACAAGCTCTCTCATTTTGGTTTCTCTACTCCCGTCGCCTCAGGGTGCCCGAAGGTTTTCACCGCCGAGGCTCTCTCATTTTATCTCTCTCAATTCAAAGTGTGCTGGTCTCCATTCGTGACGCTTATTGGTTCCCCATCATATTTGGTAATTGATTTTGAAGGCTTGTTCTTGGTAAAGAGAGGTAGTGATACTAACTTCTCAACTGCTCGACGTGCCCCAGTTTCAATTTCAGGGTGAATGGGATTTTATTGTTGGTGTGACTGAACCTCAGGGAGAGGCTGCCTACGTATCCTTTCGGAATCAAGTCAAACGTAGTTCAGGCCTCAATCAAATTTGTTTTGTTTTGTTTTCTTTTTTTTTCTTTTTTTTCTTTTTCTTCTTTTTGTAGAGAGGATTGGGTAGTGTTTGGGAGTAGTGGGGGATAAAACCTTCGCCATTCTCAAATGCGTCAGGACCGCTTGGAGTATGATCTAGACGTAGTATCTCTTGACTGCATCTGCATTCACTACTGTGTCAGGGTCATTTCCTTCGATATCACCTAAATACAATGCTCCTCTTGGCAATATTTTCCTTACGATGTATGGGCCTTTCCAATTTGGGGCAAACTTTCCTTTTGCTTCTTCATGATGCGGCAGAATACGCCTCAGTACCAGCTGACCTACTTCGAAATTCCGGGGTCGGACTTTCTTGTTGTAAGCACGGGCCATCCTTCGTTGGTATAACTGTCCGTGACAAACTGCAGCCATCCGCTTTTCATCAATCAACGTCAATTGCTCTAACCGAGTCTTAACCCACTCGCTGTCCTCGATTTCTGCTTCGACAATGATTCGAAGCGAAGGGATTTCTACCTCTGCCGGTATTACAGCCTCGGTCCCATAAACCAAAAGATAAGGAGTCGCTCCCACCGATGTGCGTACCGTAGTGCGGTACCCCAATAATGCAAAAGGTAACTGCTCATGCCACTGTCGGGAACTTTGTATTGTTTTCCTCAAAATCTTCTTGATGTTTTTATTTGCAGCTTCCACAGCACCATTGGCTTTTGGCCGATAAGGAGTGGAATTCCTGTGTGTTATCTTGAATTGCTCGCACACATCTCCCATCAAGTGACTGTTCAAGTTTGCTGCATTATCTGTAATGATAGTCGCAGGAATACCGAAGCGACAGATAAGATTTGAGTGTACAAAATCCACCACAGCTTTCTTGGTGACCGACTTGAGAGTGACAGCCTCTACCCATTTCGTAAAGTAGTCTATGGCAACTAGTATAAACCTGTGTCCGTTCGAGGCCTTTGGTTCAATTGGTCCAATGACGTCCATGCCCCAGGCGACAAATGGCCATGGTGCGGACATGGGATGCAGTTCCGTGGGGGGTGCATGAATCAAATCACCGTGCACCTGACACTGATGACACTTCCGAACGAAACTAACGCAATCCTTTTCCATGGTCATCCAGTAATAACCTGCTCGAAGGATTTTCTTCGCCAAGACATACCCGTTCATGTGAGGTCCACACACACCTGCGTGTACTTCGTGCATGATCTTTCTTGCCTCCTCGATATCGACGCATCGTAAGAGATTGAGGTCCGGGGTCCTCTTATATAACAATTCACCGCTTAGAAAGAAACCACTTGCATGTCGCCTAATGGTCCTCTTCTGATCTCCAGTAGCATGCTCTGGGTATTCTTGCGTCTTCAGGAACCTCTTGATGTCATGGTACCAAGGCTGCGTATTTGATCCCGCCTCGATTACACTGCAGTAACCGTGTCTTTCCTTGATTTGGATTTCCAAAGGATCGACGTGGGCGTTGCCCGGGTAGGGTAGCATAGAAGCCAGAGTAGCAAGTGCATCTGCCAGTTCATTGTGACACCTCGGAATATACCTGAACTCTATTGAGGTAAAGCGCTTGCTGAGGTCCTCCACATGTTGTCGGTATGGGATAAGTTTGACATCCCGAGTTTCCCACTCGCCTTGAACTTGCCGGATGATCAGGTCAGAATCTCCCATAATCAGTAAATCTTTGACATCCTGATCGATTGCCATATGCATGCCCATAATGCAGGCTTCATATTCAGCTGTATTATTTGTGCAGAAGAAACGAAGTCTAGCTGTGGCGGGATAATGCTGACCGGCAGGTGAGATCAAAATTGCCCCAATCCCTATACCCTTGGCGTTCACGGCTCCGTCAAAGAACATCTTCCAAACATGAGCTTCCTCCGAGATCACTTCTACGGTGTTTACCTCTTCATCTGGAAAGTAGGTATCTAATGGCTGGTATTCCTCATCGACCGGGTTTTCGGCCAAATGATCTGCTAACGCCTGGGCTTTCATTGCCGTGCGAGTGACATAAACTATGTCGAATTCCGTAAGCAAGATTTGCCATTTAGCCAGTCTCCCAGTAGGCATTGGTTTCTGAAATATATACTTCAAGGGATCCAACCTGCTTATGAGGAATGTAGTGTGGGCTTGGAGATAATGTCTCAGCTTTTGAGCAACCCATGTGAGAGCGCAGCATGTCCTTTCCAGCAGAGTGTATTTGGCCTCGTAGCTGGTGAATTTCTTGCTCAGGTAGTAGATTGCTTTCTCCTTCTTTCCGGTTATGTCGTGTTGCCCGAGGACGCAGCCGAAAGAGTTCTCCAAGACTGTCAGATACAAGAAAAGTGGCCTTCCTGGTTCTGGAGGGACCAAGACTGGGGGATTCGAAAGGTATTCTTTGACTTTATCAAAGGCTTCTTGACATTCCGTCGTCCATTTGATCGCCGCATCTTTCCTTAACAGCTTGAATATGGGCTCACACGTGCTTGTCAGCTGGGCAATGAACCGACTGATGTAATTCAACCTGCCTAACAGACTCATCACATCTTTCTTTGTTCTCGGAGGAGGTAGATCTCTGATGGATTTTATCTTAGTTGGATCTAGCTCGATACCTCTCCTGCTTACGATGAAACCCAAAAGTTTGCCCGACGGAACTCCGAAAGCACATTTGGCTGGGTTCAGCTTCAAGTCATACTTCCTTAGCCTCTCGAAGAACTTCCTCAAGTCTTGGATGTGATTATCCTGCGTCCTGGACTTGACTATCACATCGTCCACGTACACCTCTATTTCCTGATGCATCATGTCATGGAAAATGGCAGTCATGGCCCTCATGTAAGTAGCCCCAGCATTCTTCAAACCAAATGGCATGACCCGGTAACAGTAGGTGCCCCAAGGCGTGGTGAAGGCAGTTTTCTCGGCGTCCTCTTCATCCATCAGTACCTGATGATACCCAGCATAACAATCTACAAAAGACTGTATCTCGTGTTTGGCACAATTATCAACGAGGATGTGGATGTTGGGCAGCGGGAAATTATCTTTAGGACTTGCTCTGTTCAGATCTCGGTAATCTACACATACCCGAGTTTTCCCGTCCTTTTTCGGTACTGGAACCACATTTGCCAACCATGTTGTATATTGGACTACCCGGATCACTCCCGTTTTCAACTGTTTGGTGATCTCCTCCTTAATCTTGTCACTGACCTCAGTTTTGAACTTTCGTTGCTTTTGTTGAACTGGAGGACAATCAGGATGAATCGGCAATTTGTGAACCACTAGATCAACACCTAGTCCCGGCATGTCATCATATGACCAAGCAAACACGTCTTTGAATTCAAGAAGAAGTTGAATTATCGCCTCTCGCATTTTCTTGTCCGTGTGAATGCTTATCTTGGTCTCCCGGACTTCTTCCGGGGTTCCTAAGTTTACCGGTTCAGTGTCATTCAGATTTGGCTTAGGTTTATTCTCGAAATATTACAACTCTCGGTTTATCTCCCTAAAAGCCTCTTCCGCATCATATTCTGGTTCTGGGTTCATTAATTCGCAGTTAAATAGTTCATTGTGATCTGGGCGTGAAGTCCGCAAGCACGTCATATTTAAAGCCGCATTATTAGGACTGAAAAGGAAGATAAAAGGAAAACTAATAAAAATCAGAACAATAGAAAGAATAGGAAAGCAATGATGATTTTTTTTTATTTATATATTTTCTTTGGAAAGTTGGAAGACAACAATGTTTATGACTAGGAATTCAAAGCAACAATTGAAAAGAAGAAAACGTTCAAGTTATGTCCTGGGATAACTTGTGACACAGGAAAAGTGGCAGGACATGTCTACCCGGACTTCCGTCTAGTCGGGAGTGGCGTGGCCTCCCAGTTTTGGAGTTGGGCACTCGGCCCCACGTACAGCATCTCAGCAGTGCTCGTTCCTTCACCTGGTTGAACCATATGGACCTCGTAGAGCATTTCTCTCATCGCCCCACATATTTCCTCGATTTCCTCAGCTGTGAAGACCTCATCATCTTCTTCTTCAGCGTACCTTGTCCTGATGAAAGTCGCATATAAATCCGGCAGTGGTTGAGGTAACTTCCAGCCCTCATTTCTCCTTTTCTTTGCCCATTTTTCGTCTGCTGGAGTAGGTTTGAAACCTAGTCCAAAAGGTTTCTTGATGACTGGCAAAGTAATGGGTTCTGTTATTCCCTGAAGGGTTCGTCCAAGTCCCTCCCCTGGCCTAAATCCGTGTCGGATCATCTCTTTGGCCACCATGACCGAGGCGTTAGACAAGAAAGGCTGGGGGCAAGGTATTCCCTCTTCATGCTGCTCTGCCAGTACAACCTCGAAAGCTTGATAGACCGTATGTTCGCTCCCTTCTCTTGGTTCAAGATACGGGATGGATGGGTCCCGATAAATGGCATGTTCGTCTTCCCCATGGACCACGATCTCTTGGTCTTCGTACTCGAACTTCACCATCTGGTGAAGAGTGGAAGGCACGGCTCCTGCTGCATGGATCCAAGGTCTACCAAGGAGAAAATTGTAGGATGTGTCCATGTCGATCACCTGGAAGGTTACTCGGAATTCGACTGGTCCTATGACCAACAAAAGGTCTATTTATCCCATGGTATCTCTCTTGATGCCGTCGAAAGCTCTTACGCAGACATTGTTAGGTCGGATTCTTCCGGTCCCAATTCCCATCCTTTGTAGCGTGGAGAGCGGACAAATGTCAACGCCTGAGCCTCCATCCAACATTACCCTCTTGACATAATAGTCTTCGCATTTAACTGTTAGATGCAAAGCCTTGTTGTGTGCCGCTCCTTCCAGGGGTAGATCGTTCTTGCTGAAAGAGATTTGGTTGACGGCGAAGAATCTTTCTGTCATCCGCTCTAATTGCTCAACCGAGGTTTCAACTGGCACATACGCTTCATTCAGGGTCTTCAGTAAGATCTTTTGATGCTCGGCCGACCTTATCAATAATGATAGCATGGACACTTGCTCAGGGTGCTTGCGCAACTGATCTATCACTTCGTAATCCGGCATCTTCATTTGTTGGAAGAACACTTCCGCTTCTTCAACACTCACAGGCTTCTTTGGAGGGAAGCGCCTTTGTGTGGCGTTGTTCAGTTCTTGGGTATTTGAGTACCCTCCAATGAAAGTATTTTCTGGAAGTTCTCCCATGACCTCTTTACCTTTGTACATTACCAAAGTCTTTTGATAATTCCACGGCACTGTGGACGGGTTGGTCATTGGCTTTTGTGGCACGCGTCCGATAACCACTGGCTCATTCAGCCGAGGTGGTTGAATCGTCCCCCGGACCACATAGGCCCCTTTCGGCACATACATAGGCTTTGTCTTTTTGATCCCGAAGTTCTGTGCCTTCTCAGCCCGACCTCGCGGTATGTAAAGAACTTCATTTTTTACAGGTACCACTTTCTTTTCTACCTTCTTTTCAGGCTTGTTCTTTATAGCCTTGACCTCTTCCCCTTTTTATGGTTTCTGGTCTATTTCAGGCCTCTTCCCCATGTCGACAATGGAAATTATGGCTTTCAAAGCAGGGTCGAACTCTTTGTCTTCACAAATCATTCCAATCAGCGGCCCATTATTGTGAGCGGGCAATGGATTGTTAGTCACATTTGGGATCTCTTCGTCCCTTAGCACTATTTTCCCCTGCTCTATCAAATTTTCGACCACTCTTTTCAATGACCAGCAGTCGTTTGTATCATGTCCCTCGGCCCCTGAATGATAGGCACATCTGACTCCGGCTTTGTAAGAAGGCGATGTTGGGTTTTGCCTCGTTTGGGGAATTGGTTGCAAGAAACCCAATTGGACTAGCTTAGGGAACAAAGTAGAGTATTGTTCACCGATGGGCGTGAAAGTCCGCCGTCGAGGTGGCTCCTGGGGGCGGTAGTTATTCTGCGGGGGTTGTGGGTTATAGTGGTTGCGGTAAGGAGGCTGATTTCTGGGAGGTGGAGCTGGGCCTCGGTTGGCTTGTTGTGGTGGATGGTTATAAGGTTGGGCATTCATGACCATATAAGGTTGATGAGCATATGCCACATTTGAGTGGGGGTAGTAGTGTTGTGGGGCCCTTTCCGGAAAATGGGGCCTGGGATGACGATACTCCCTTGCTTCAGAGGCTGCCATAGCCGTTTCTTCCTTCTTCTTCCCCCTTGTCGTTCCTCCAGGACCCGCTTTGGACGGCCTGGGAGGTTGCCCTTATGGCTGCTTGACTCAGAATCCGACCTGTTTTCAGCCCATTCTCTACCATCTCTCCTATCTTGATCGCTTCCGCGAATGGCTTACCCATGGCCGACATCATGTTTTGGAAATAGTCAGACTCTTGAGCCTGGAGAAAGGTAGTGACCATTTCCACTTCATCCATGGGGGGCTTCACCCTCGACGCCTGTTCACGCCACTTAATAGCATACTCTCTAAAGCTTTCCGAAGGCTTCTTCTTCAAATTCGACAGAGAGTTTCGGTCTGGCGCAATGTCGATGTTGTACTGGAATTGTTTTACAAAATCTCTGGCGAGATCATCCCATATATGCCATCGGGACATTTCCTGATCCATATACCATTCCGAAGCTATCCCTACTAGGCTTTCCCCAAAATATGCCATTAGCAGTTCTTCTTTTCTGCCGGCTCCCCGCAATTGGTTGCAGTATTTCTTAAGATGTGCAATGGGGTCACCGTGCCCATCGTATTTCTCGAACTTGGGGGTCTTGAAACCCGTTGGTAGGTGCACATGAGGGAACATGCACAGGTCGGCATAAGAGACGCTCTTTTGTCCACTCAATCCTTGCATATTCTTCAAACTTTGTTCGAGGCTTCTCATTCTCTTAGCAATCTCATTTTGTTCTGCAATTCTGGGGTTCTGATCCTGTCCCGGTGCGAGTTCGCACTGAGGCGGTAGAGGATTAGTGTTGGTAGTGAACCTAGTTGGTTCCATTGAGAACGATGGTGCTTGGAATGTAAAAGAGGATGAGTCAAAGCTTGGCTTGTACGTGGTGGGCTGTGCCGTAACCGGGCTAGGCGATGCAGTAAAGATGTTCATGCTTGCATCAGTGGCCGACATTCGGGGATGAGGCTCAGAAGGTGATCCAGCAGAGAAGGCGGAGGTGGCTGGGTACCCAAATGGGGTAGCAGGATAATTTATGGGGACATTAGACGTTCCACTTGACCTGGAGAATAATTCAGGGAATCCGGGGACGACACTTGGCGGCTCTTTCCCATTATTCCAGTCGTCCAGCATTTCCAACATGCGGAGCCGTAGGATTCTATTTTCTTCCGCAGTTGCGGATTCAGGTGTGAGGATGGCTGAGATTGAGCTCTCCTCAGAGACGGGGACTGTTTGCAATGGAATTTCCGAAGACATTTCCACACTTCCTTTTGACCTGGTGAAGTAAGTGTGAGTACTGCTTCTGGTCCTAACAACAGGTAGTTGAACACCTCTCCTTGACCTCGTGAAGTATGAGTGCGAGGCCAGACTTTCACCAAACCAACCGTCTTTTCAAAAACCCTGGAAAAATGCTCAATGACAAACGCACGGTTAATTTGCAGCAAATAACAGATAGTTAATCTCACGTTGGGCATGATGCACCTATACAGTTAAGTGGATTACTATATGTTTGCTACGAGAGCATGCGTCATTCCGACATTTTCCTCTTATTAGTTTTTCCCTTTTTTTTTCTTTTCTTTTCTTTTTCTCTTTTGTTTTCCTTTTATTATTTTTTTATATATATTTTTTTTTTTTTATTTTTGTAGTAAAAGAAATGCGACCGGATCCGATGAGGATTGCCTACGTATCACGATGCCTACGTGAATCAGATCATTACGTAGTTCGAAAAACACAAATGGGCGTAAAAGAAACAACCTCTTTATTGTTGAAACGTTCTATTACAAGCTACATTTTGCAAAAGAAAGAGCAAACTTGGAAAATGAACCTAGACTCAAAATAGACTGAAAATCACCTTGATGAAAAAACAGGCAGAAGATGCTAAAATACAGATTTGACCTATGAATGCATTATGGTTTTAAAAATTGGTTTCCGCGGGGCATCGTTCGGCCTCGCCGCGGTCCTAGGCGTGAGATCCCTCTCAAGTTGCTCCAGCTCGTGCATAGTCTGCTTGACATAACCCATTACTGCCGAGAGGACGGTAGCGCTGGACATGTTCTCACATCGTAGACATCGTCTGGTGATGGCATGGGCAATGGACTTGATCCTATCTCTGGTTTGCTTCTTCTCTATGAGTAGGTGCCTTATCTGATCACTGCTCGTCTTGAATACCTGTGAGTCCTGTATGTGCTGATCCCTCAGCTGCCGCACTTCTTCCTTCATTTGGGCCAACAAGTCGTAACAGTATCTACTCTCCATTTGGAAATCCCTGGCCTGCTTAACTGCTTTAAACTCAAGTGTAGCCATCTCCCTCTTTATTTTGGAAACAGCCTTCTCGTGGTCACGTTTCAATTGGTTCAAACATCGGCGATGCTTATCTACTCTTGTTTCCCACCGTGCCTTGAACTCTGTCATGACCTTTTCGGATTCTTCTAACCTGTCTCGCCATTCCGTGATCTCTCTTTTCAAACCCTTTATCAACCGCTGGTCTGATTGACTTCTGGGTTGCTCATCAAGAGACAATCTCAATTTTTGGACTTGGGCCTTAAGTTCTTCATTCTCTTGGATCAACCTATTCTTTTCGCTTCGATCCGCCGCGATTTGTACGCTGTTATCGAATTTCAAACTATCTATTTGTAGCTTCAAATCGCCAATCTCTGCTCGATAACCCTTCTCTTTTGCTAACCAGTTCCATTGCCCTTGGGATGATTCTACGAAATCTTTGAGATGCGGCCTCTTAGCCGGTCTTTCGTAAGACAGGCTACCTCTAAACCAAGCGTGATATCCTGGGGCGACTTCCCCTTTTGCCGTATCGATCACACAAGTGTTTGCTGTCAGATGTTGGCATTCACTCCAGATTTGGCGAACTTCTTCTTCAGGGAAATGACCGTTCGGACTGATTTCAATCACTTGGGTACTCAAATCTTCATCTTTCGGTACCACTTGGTACCTCCCAAGTTGCCTCAAAACCCGATACGATGCATAGGGTTGGATACTTTTCAGTCCCATCAACAGAAAGTGAGGCCGGGTTGCCGACATGTATATGATTTCCTCGATAGGTGACCATCCGAGCGTCCATTGGATTTGGCTGGCAGTGAGAGTTCGGAGAAATGAAGTCCATGATGTGACTCCCTCAGGTAAATTGAGCCCTTTGATTCTCGTGTAGAATTCTCCAATACAAGTTTTCTCTGGCGAACCATAACCCAAAAGTGAGGAGCGATGACATAAATGATCGGTCATCCATACTTGCAACAGTAGGTTACATCCTTCGAAGAAGTCACCCCTGGCTCGACAAACAGTGAGAGCCCGGAAAATGTCAGCCATAATCATAGGCGCCAGAGTACTTTTATCTTGGGTAAGCAAAGTACTGACAACCCCAGTTATTCTTAGATCGATGTTGCCGTCCTTCCTCGGGAACACTATAAGACCTAAGAAAGCCGTCATGAAAGCCAATTGCCTGTGTTCGTCCCATTTTTGCCGGTTGCCTTTACTACATAGTTTGAAATCCGGCTTATTGAACCCGCCCTCATGACCGTATCTAGCATACATGAGATGGAGACTGCAGAAGCCTTTGGCAAGATCTGGATGGTGAAATGTTCGGGGTATTTTCAGAAAATCCAAAAATCGGTGTACCGTGACGGCCCTAGGTGCAATCAAGTACTTGAACCTTAACGGAGCTTCATCACCCCCAATGTATCCCGCTATTTCCTCCAGCGTCGGGGTGAGTTCGAAGTCTGAAAAATGGAATACATTGTGCGCCGAGTCCCAGTAAGTGACCAATGATCTGATAATATCACCCCGAGGCTGAATGTCTAGTAAATCCGGGAGATTTTTCAGATATTTCCTCACTTTGCCTTGCCCTTCTTTGCCTAAGTCGTTCCACCATAATCGCAACTCAAAAGGGATCTTGGTCATTATTGAAAACGATTCATTTTGTATCGTGCTCATCCTGCACATTTATTTAAGGCGATAAACTTTATTAGACTCAAAAATTAAAATTATCTAGATTTTTTTTTTTTTTGAAAACGGGAGGTTGGACCCGCCGAGGGTTGCCTACGTATCTCACCCCGTGCGAGAATCAAACCGGCGTAGTTCGGTCATATCGCGAATAGAGAAAATCAAATAAACCTAGTAATCAAGAATACGCATTTTTATTATTTTTGGAGAAAGATAAATACTAAAAAAATATATTTTTTTTTTTGTTTTTTTTTTGCAATATTTGGACTATCAGTCCGAATTTATAAAAAGGGTACTACAAAAGAAACAACACATTTTTTTTGAATTATGAGTTTTCCATTTTTTTTTATATTTTTTTTTTGAAATAAATACCCTCTTTTTTTTCTTAAAAGAAAAGAACAATTTTTATATGTTTTTTTTTAATAAATCAAACTAAAAGACAACTTTTGGTTTTATTCCCTTTTTTTTAGAAAAATTCCGACGAGGTTTCGACACTACTTGGACATTGGTTTTATTTTTCCAAAATAAGTAATTATCTCCCTACGCTGCTATTTTTCTTTTTTTTTTAGAAACCGATCAACATGCGGAACCGAAGCAAATAAATGCGCAAAACAAATAGGATGCAGCAGGGTGGTCTTTTCATTTCTGGTTGCTTGTCCCAGACGGACCCAACCCCTGTGTTGAGCCCCCTAAGCCAAATGCAACATGATGCAAATAAGCGTTCCTACTAGGGATCCGGCATGAAGTCGAGTTATACTAGGTTTAAACCTTGGTATTTGTTCTAGACTATGTACCCGAGCGGACAACTCGAGTCGAGGAGGGGCAACTTACCGGGAACCAAAAGGCCGTCCGGCTTCGTAACTTATCCGTCCTCTTTCTTATTTCGGGCATTGACACTAACAGAATAGGGAGTCTCGACCAGCGAGCTTCTCCCCGGAGGTAAGAAGAGAAGGGTTTCGGCACAGTTTATATACAGTTCAGATAATATCAAAGCGGTAAAAGACAACATTTAGCACGTTATGCAAAAACATGTAATAAAGATCAGATAATAAAGCCAAATATAACAATTATTCTAAGCTCGAATTCTTGAACCCTGAACCAGAGGTTCTTGGTGAAATCATTCCCCAGCGGAGTCGCCAGAGCTGTCACACCTCCTTTTTGCGCGCCCGCCCCGAAGGGTTAAATGCGCGGGTGGAGTTTTTCCAATTTAAGTGACAATATTCGAAATGGGATTATTTATTTAATTTAGAGTCGCCACTTGGGAAAGGTTTGGCTTTTGGTGTCCCAAGTCACCGGTTTATCTTGAATCCCAAATCGAGGAAATTTTCGACTTTTCCAAATGAAGTCTGCGAACCAGAAATTCTAAGTAAGGAATTCTGTTGACCCGAGGGAAGGTGTTAGGCACCCTCGAATCCCGTGGTTCTAGCACGGTCGCTTAAATTGTTATAATGGCTAAATATCTGATTTAAGTACATGTTGTGACTTACGTGCTTTTATTAAGTTTAAACCGCTTTTATTATTATCATTTATTTTTATAGAATTGCAACGTCGTGAAAATGCATCTCGAACCACGTCACAATCAATGCACCCGTAGTTGTTAACACATTTCGACTCCGTTGAGATTTGAATTTGGGTCACATAAATGCGCACCCGAATTTAAGAATGTAATTTAATTAAGTCGCGCCTAAAGAATCTAACGCGTTATTGTCTTTGGGGAGGGCAGTGGAATTCACTAAACAGCCCGTCCCAAATTCTAAGTATTTATTATGATCAATTATTGAGGGCCCCGCAATTTGCATTTTTATTCGGCGAGGCTCGTCTCATTATTTTAGAAGGGTACCCTACAATGACTACATTTCTACTACATTTATCTTTAAAGAGAAGGATGATGCCGAATTTTGCTGGTTTGGACAAATACGGACTGAATCCTTATTATGTTTGCCGAACCTAAACTTGTTTGATTACCTGATTGATTGTTCATGAGGTGAGGGTTACCGCATGCTTTGTCTTCATCGAGTGAATATGCTTATTAATTCGCTAAGTGAGATTGCAAACAAACTAACAACATATATTGAGTTATGTTTAACGACCTCCAAGTTCTATTTTTAACACTCTAACCTATTTGAAATTGATAAAACGAAATCGGCTGTTTTATTAGGGAAATTACTACTAATTGAACTCAAAAATGATTATTAGTTTTTCTCAACAATCATCACATCATTTCGAAACAAAGAATCTATACCGAAACCCAGTATCGAACCTGCATTGGAACGAATAAACTGACAGGAGAACTGGCATTCATAGCCAGACTCTTAATGTGACTGTATGGGAGTTTGTTTGGGATACATTTATCCCGGACCCAGTACCACAGTTTTGTCAATTCAGTGGTCTAGGCAAAATACATACAAGTGCTTACCATGACTCTATGTTATACAGTCATAACTAAACCAAACAAGTGTTATACTGAACTGAATATATACTAAATCAAAACATGCTGTCTATGTCATGCTGTCATTACTGTTGAACCATGCTATCTAACAGTTCATCTTAAACAGAATGTATGCTAGTTTATACAGAATATTTGCAGTTCGCAGTAAAAATACAGGCCCAACTAACATTCGAACTATCTTTTTACACCAGTGCTATAACATAAACTGATGTTCATTTCTTTATTTCTGCTTCAACTTCAAACTTTCAACAATACAAGGTTCAAAGGTTGTGTACCTGGGAATATTTGCAATTGAAGAAAAGAGCAATCAGTAGAGTAACAATGAACAAATCCAGCAGCAGTAACAGTACTATCAGTAGCAACAAGGCAGAATAGCAGCAGGCAAAACAATACAGCCAGAAACAGGCTCGAGTGCAGAGATGCAACTATGGCCAATCGAAAGCAATAGCCAAATAGCAGCAGCACCCAGTGGAATAGAATCAGAAATCCAGACAGACCAAACCAGTAGTAAACCAATGAAAACACTCGACTAATAGACACAACTGGAATTTCAAAGAATCAGAATTGATTTGAACAGGTTGAACAACTGAAAACCCAGTAATAATAGGAGGAAAAAGCTTCTGATTGTTGGTTGTATCCCTTCTATCCCTTAAACTCTCTCTATCTATGTGTATCTATTTTGTATGTATTTCAGCTCTCCTGTCCAAACTCCTCACAGTGTGTTTTTCTTTTTCAACTCTCTAAGTCCAGTCCCTCTTTTGTATGTCTATCTCCTAATTCTGTATCTCCCAATTCTGTCTCTCCCCCTCAATTCTGTATATGTCTATCTCCTAATTCTGTATCTCCTCCTCCTTTTCTATCCCTTACAGTGTGCCCCTCTCTCTCTTTTTTTTCCCTCCTCCCCTTCAGTCAGATGTCCTCCTTTTATATGCCCTAACATCAGACCTTTTACAGCCTGTTAAATTAATCAGCTACCCCTCCCATGTGCCTTCCATTTTCAATTCCAACTTTAGCTAATTAAGTATTAAACCCCATTCACATTCCCTGGCAGATTCAACTTTTCCATTTTATTAACTAAAAGCAAGTATGGGCAGTAGAATATATCTGACAGCATATGCTGTCAAACCATTTTGAAATTGAAAACCCTTTTTATGCAGGAAAACAGGCTGTGCACAATGCACATGCTGTGCACAAGTGCACATGCCACCAACTCAAATTTCAGTTACAGACCAAGCCTTAGGTTTCTGAAATCATATTCACGACTATAAGTAACAGGACTTGGTTCTTAATTGATTCAGGCAAATGTTCAACAGAGGCAAGTTGATTTGTTATTGTTCGGACAGTTGAAACTAATTGACGACACATGTCGACTCGACTATATTAGCATTAATATACTCAATCGTAGCAAAAAATCAGACATTCAAAAATATGGGACACATGACTCGACTTATACTGATTAAACAGAATTATACTTCGAGGAGTCAACTAGTCAGTCCAAACTTGAAAATCAGCTACTTGCACAACATTTACATACACACTATCAGAACAAATGGAAAGACTCACTCAAACAAACAGAAGTTCAGGCAAAGTGGACAAACAAAAGTTGGTAAAATTAAAACAAATATGAACAGACTTTTAAAACAAATCAACGGACTAAAACAAAAATAAAGAAAAGAAGAACAAGACTCACCTCAAATCTTTGAAAAATCAAAACCTTGACTTGGATTTGGACCAACCTTTCTTAAGGCTGAATGGACTTTAAACGAAGTGTTTCTCAGATGAGGAACACTTTGATTAAAGTCCATTAGACCTTAATCTCTTCGGTTGGACCAGTGAAGGAGGAACAAAACTTTCAAACTTAGATCTGGGATTCAGGATTCCCTGATCAGATTCGGACCAAACCAAGTATGGTTTGGTCACGAGGGGGGTCTGGGGAGTGTCTGGTATGAATTTGAAGCAGATCGGTGTAGATCAGGTTCCGACTCAAATCTTCAAATGAAGTTTCGAGAAGGTGGGATAAGATTCGAAGCATGGGGTTGATAGATTTGGGTTCAGGATGGCATGGGGGTTCTATGGTGTTCAGGGGAAGGTCACCGGCGTTCATGCCGCCGGGTTCCTGGTGAAGGGAGATGGGGGCGGCTCTAGGGTTCCGGGGTTCTTTGTGAGGATGATGAAGGGCAGGGGTATTTGGACAGGGGGGTGGGGTATGAGGGGCAGCTTATATATGGAGTGAGTGGATGGACCTCAGCCGTTGGATGAGGCATGACGAAGGGCCAAGATCCTTCCACTTGAGGGAAACGGTGTCGTTTCGAGTGTTAGGGGCAGGGTTGGTTCGGGTAACGGGTCGAGCAAATGGGGTTATGGGTGAGAGATCCGGACCGTTAGATCAGCTTGGTTTGAATGGTTGGGATGGATTGGCATTGAAACGACGTAGTTTTGGTGTTAAACTACGTCGTTTTGATGCATGGGGAATGGGCTGTGTGGACCGGTGGACTGGGCTATTTGCTTGGGTTCCAAATTTTGAAATGGGCACGGCCCAAATTCATTTTACAACAAATTTTTGTCTTTTTTTTTCTTTATTCCTAATTTCCTAAATACACAAACTAATTAAATAAAACTAAGCACCACTAATTAAACTTAACATATTTATTTCACGCGTATAAAAATGTTAAAAGTAGGTAAAATTAAACAAGGCAACAAATCAGGACAAAAGAAAAAATGCGTATTTTTGTAATTTTCCATCTAACAAACGGGTCATGGTTTAAATTACGCATGACACATACATTTTTAATTCTTTTGGAGCAATTGTCGCGTAAAACAAAAATCACCTGCTCACAGATGGGACTACCGGAAAACGGTGATTTCACTATTGCTGCTGCTGCTAACTGCTTGCTGAACTCCTTATTACACCGAAAGGAAGAGAAAAAAAAAAGTAAAAAGAAGCTAGGCTAAACTATGACCTATGAATTACAAGAATCCTATCTACCATCTTCAAACTTGGCTGCTTCTACAGTTCTGTTGTGCATCTTGAACTGTTGACCTGTACTCTTGAGGTGAATTTTTGTTGTTGCTAACGCGGATTGAATTCTGAAATGGGTTCCCTTGTTTTTCAGGTGGGTACCTGATTGCCAAAAGTTTAACTGCATTCCCTTGTGTCACACCTCCTTTTTCCTACACCCCGGGTAAAGGGGTGCAAGAGAGTTTTTTTTTCCAATTTAAAGTGACAATCGAAACGGGATTTATTTATTTATTAAATTCAGAGTCGCCACTTGGGATAATTAATGGTGTCCCAAGTCACCGGTTCAGAATCCCGAATCGAGGAAAGATTGACTCTGTTTTTCAGTCCGCGAACACAAAAATCCTGGTAAGAAATTCTATTAACCCGGGGGAAGGTGTTAGGCATCCCCGGATTCCATGGTTCTAGCACGGTTGCTTAACTGTTATCATTGGCCTTAATTATCTGATTTTAAAACACTTTTAAACCTATGTGAATTTTAACTTTAAAATCGCTTTTATTTATTTAAAGAATTATTTCAAGGTTATTTAAAATGGATCGCAATCACGCTACATGAAATGCACCCGTGATTCACGACACATTCTATTTAACCTTGTTGGAAATTAAGACCGCGTCACATGAAATGCACCCCCGAATTTGGAAAGGTAATTTTAATTACGCGCCTAAAGCAACTACACATTTTCACAAATTAATTTGGCTTAAACTCAATCTGGTTAACGAAGAAAACAACAATTTGAAACCACAAGCACGCCAGAAATAGAAGTAGTAGAATCAGTTCTAGCAACAACCCTAGTAGAAAGAAACAACGACAATGTGTAGATAGCTTGATCTCTCAAACAACTATTGATATTAATCTGACGAAAACAAAGGAGGACCATGCTATGCAACAAAGCTAAGAAAATCTCCTACTTTTCACAAAATTATACAAACAATACACCTTAGCTTAAATTCAAGACAAGCCTGCCAAGATCATATTCTAACAAACAAAACATGCTCCAACAAAATGCTTCACTTAAACACAATACAGTGCTGACATTGCCCTTCACATAGGTTTGCAAGAAACAAAATATAGTCATAAGCATTGTAATCAAAACAAAACAAGATGAAAGAAAGCAAATCTTACATTGAACCTTCACACAAAAGATGGAGTTAATCTCTGGACCAAGAATGGAAACTTCGAACGGAACTACGACCCAGACCTCGAAACTCACCAAAAAACTCTAAATAAACTAGAAAACGAGACCAACAAACTCCATGACAGTAACAGGTAGTTTAGAATTGTTTTGGGATGTTTCTCTACGAAAACAGCAACAGTTCGAGTTGCTGTTCCTATGCGAAGATAAAGCTGTTTCTCTCGTGTGTTTTCAACGCTGGGTTTGGATATGTTTTCGGAGCTAATTTGAGGAACTATTTCACGGAGGATTCAAGCAGGTTTCATGGCTGTTGTAGCTGTGATATACGAAGAAGAAGGAGCAGTGGCGATGGAGCTCTATGTGCTTTCCGGCGTGCTCGCCACTGACCGGTGAGAGGAGGATTTGAAGAAGAAGATGGAGAAGGGTAAGCTATGGGTGTTTTCTGGCGTTAGGCTGCTGAAGTTCAGCCTTCACGAAGAAGACAATTACACAAGGTTGGGGGGGGGGGGGGTCCGAAACCTTTCCGAAAAACAGCGCTACTTTTGCAAATTTTTTAGGCGTTCTTCTTCTTCCCCCAGCTCATTATAGGCATTACCTATTATATAATCTAGGTTTTAGGTGTATTTTTGTGTATTTGCCCATCAGTCCCTAGGTCCTTTTGTGTTAATTCCTTAGGGTCTTTTTATTTATTTTTTGTCCCAAAAAAGAGTCTAGAAGGGTCCCTAGATTACACAATGCCTTTCAAAATAAGATAGAGATACTACACAATGCCAAAGCTAATCCTAATTAATTAAACTAAACCTGAAACTATTTTTGAGTTTTCAAAATTGTATAAAGATAAAAATAAGGTACTATTTTTGTATTGTTTTTTAAATTTATGAAAAATACATAAACTAACATATTTGTTTTGTAATTTTCATTTTTCTTGTAATAAAATAAAGTAAAAGAGTCAAAATGAGTTGAAATAGCTATATTAGGCCTTAATTAAATATTTACTTGCTAAAATATGAAAAATCTTGGGGAGGGTCAAAAATCACATGTCTACACCTTGTTCTCCAGGCGGGCGCCTGATTGCCGAAACTTTAACTGTATTCCCTTGTTCTTCAGGTGGGCACCTGATAGCCAAAAACTTGAATTGTATTCCCTTGTTCTCCAGGTGAGCATCTGATTACCAAAACTTAAATTGTATTCCCTTGTTCTCCAGGTGGGCGTCTGATTGCCAAAACTTGAACTGTATTCCCTTGATCTCTAGGTGGGCACCTGATTGCCAAAACTTGAACTATATTCCCTTGTTCTCCAGGTGGGCACCTGATTGCCAAAACTTGAACTGTATTCCCTTGTTCTCCAGGTGGGCGCCTGATTGCCAAAACTTGAACTGTATTCTATTGTTCTCCAGGTGGGGGCCTGATTTCCAAAACTTGAATCGTATTCCCTTGTTCTCCAGGTGGACGTCTGATTGCCAAAACTTGAACTGTATTCTCTTGTTCTCCAGGTGGGCGCCTGATTGCCAGAACTTGAACTGTATTCGCTTGTTCTCCAAGTGGGTGCCTGATTACCAGAACTTGAATTGTATTCCTTTGTTCTCTAGGTGAGCGTCTGATTACCAAAACTTGAACTGTATTCCCTTGTTCTCCAGGTGGGCGCCTGATTGCCAAAACTTGAAATATATTCCCTAGTTATCCAGGTGGGCGCCTGCCATTACAACAAAACAGACAAAATAAAAGAAACTTCTCTGCCCCAGTTTGGTACTGAGAACATCTATGTGTGTTAATCGAATCTTGTTATCAAAAGAGTTATAAGAACTCAAAAGCTAAATCCCAGTATCTAGGAGGGCTATAAAAATTAAAATTAAATCTCATCTTAAGAGTGAAAATTTCAGAGCTAAATTCAACTTCCTAAAGGTGAAACTTATGCTAAATCTCATTATCTAATGAATGTCTTAAAACTAAGCCCCATTATCTAGGAGGGTCCTGAAGACTTGAAATTAAGTCCCATTATCCAGGAGGGTCCTGAAAACTTGAAATTAAATCCCATTATCTAGGAGGGTCCTGAAAATTTACGATTGAACCTGTCCGGTACATGCTTTCCTCACGAAGGGTTCCTCTGGAACAAACGAAATTTCTTGCCCCTGTTTCAATCAAAGAAAACTTTATCAGTTTGAAAATATGGTGGTTAGTTTGCGCCATTCTTGCTGAAGGTGGCCTTTCCACTGCCGTGCTTTGTTCTAACTAGCTGCTTTGAACTGGCCAAGAATTATTTGACTTTCTGACTGAATCTCACCCACAAGACCCTGAATGACCCGTGTGACCTGCACTCAACTTGTTGTTTAATATTTCTGTCCTTCCTCTGTATCTTCCATAAAATTCACAAACCACTTGACCACTTGAACCTTTACTGACACCTTATTTTCCATTTTTGCATCGTGCTATTTCTGGTATATTTTGGTCGCACTTTGCTTTGTGTAATTTGGAAGTTGGTAGTAAGCTTTGAAATCCTTTCTTACTTGCTTAAATAAGGCTGATATTGGAAAAGCCTTAGAGAAATAAACCCAAAATAAATGAAATGCAATGACTTCGAGAGTTAGGAATAAAGAAGAAAATCCAAAACAGGATGACTGTTTGAGGAAGAAAAGGAAAAGAGACTTATCTGAGTGAAGTAACTAGCACCAATGATCATGACATGCATTTCGGATTAATCAGCCCAGCCTGTTCAACCAATCACCTTTCAATTGTCATACTTTATGCCCCAGGATTTCCATATTCCAATATCTTTGCAAAGTCACCAACCTTGTTCGGCTTGAGGCGCCCTGAAGGGTTTTCACCAACAAACCTCTCTCATTTGTTCATCTCTCAACTCACTGTCGCCTTATGGTGCCTGTGAAGGTTTTCACCGATAAGACTCTCTCATTTTTATTTTTTTCATCTTTCCATCGCCCTACGGTGCCCGCGAGGGTTTTTACCAATAGGACTCTCTCATTTGCTCATTTTCCTTGTGTAGAACGGAGTGTCACCCCTGATGCAAATCATACCTCTATCTTGCTTAACTTGGCATTCTCAAATATTGGTCAGAACGTCTTTCTTTGTACTGCAATGTGGGCTTTTGGATGGGGTTAGAAAGAAAGGATATCATAAAGGCTAAAAAACAACTTGAATGGGTTCAAAATTACAACTTTTGGAATCAGATCCTTTACAAAACCCCAACTCCTGCCCCAGTTTCTTTGCCTGGGGACTTTTGAATTTTATTTTGACGGGACCAAACTGTGAGTCTACCTATGTATCCTTAAAAGGAATCAGGTCGAACGTAGTTCATGTCATAGGAATTGCTTTGTTGTTGTTACTTTTTTCTTTTTCTTTTTCTTTCTCTCTCTTTTTTTTTCTTTTCTTTTATTCCTTTTTTTCTCTTTTTTTCACTCTTTTCTATTCCTTTCTTTCTCTTTTTCTCTTCTCTTTTCCTTTTTATTTACCTTTTGTGTCCGTGTTTTTGAACTTTGCTGTTGATTCCAAAAGAGAGGTATGAAAGAGAATAAATATGGCTCAAAGGGGTAACACAAGATAAAATGTTTAGATAGTACAATAAAATGTCTTCGTCATTCCAATCTTCAAAACATGCCAAGTACAAGCAACAATTAGACAAACCAAGGAAATCATACATAGTATCTTTTGACCGCATCGGAATTAATATCCATATCTATACATTTGCCTTCTATATCTATTAAATATAAAGCACCATTAGACAACACTCTCGTTACAATGAATGACCCCTGCCAATTTGGGGGGAACTTGCCTTTCGCTTCAGCCTGATGTGGAAGGATGCGTTTCAATACCTGTTGACCTGCTTCAAATTTTCGGGGACACACCTTCTTGTTATATGCTCTTGCCATTCTCTTTGGATACAACTGGCCATGCACACTGCTGCCAGTCTTTTCTCGTCAATCAGACCTAATTACTCCAAATGGGTTTTGACCCTCTTATCATCATCAATTTCGGCTTCAGCAACAATCCGAACAGATGGAATTTCTACTTCCGCGGGTATCACTGCTTCAGTACCATATACCAACAAATAAGGAGTTGCACCTATTGAAGTGCGAACAGTGGTGCGATAACCCAGCAAAGCAAAGCAACTTTTCATGCCATTGCCTGGAACCTTGCACCATTTTTTGAATTATGTTCTTGTTGGCCGCCTCAACAACTCTATTTGCCTTGGGACGATATGGAGTGTAATTTTGATGCATGATCTTAAACTATTGGCATACTTCTTTCATCAGATGACTGTTAAGATTAACACCATTATCTGTGATGATTACCTTTGGGATTCCGAACCGACAAATGATATTTGAATGAACAAAATCCACCACTGCCTTCTTGGTTATAGATTTGAAAGTCTTAGCTTCAACTCACTTAGTGAAATAATCTATGGCCACCAGAATGAACCTGGGCCCGTTTGATGCCGCGGGCTCAATTGGTCCAATGACATACATGCCCCAAGAAACAAAAGTCCATGGTGCGGACATTGTATGCAACTCAGATGGCGGAGAATGAATCAAGTCTCCATGTACCTAGCACTGATGACACTTGCGCACAAAACTGATGCAATCCCGTTCCATGGTGAGCCTGTAATAGCCTGCTCAAAGAATTTTCTTTGCTAGAACATATCCACTCATATGTGGCCCACAAACCCCGGAATTCACTTCTGTCATGATAGTCATGGCTTGTTTAATATTTATGCATCAACAACCCAAGATTTGGAGTCCTTTTGTATAAGATTCCCCCGCTCAAGAAAAATCCACTGGCCAAACGTCGAATTGTTCTCTTTTGATCACCTATGGATTGTACCGGATATACCCCCGTCCTGATATATTCCCTGATATGATGGAACCATAGTTCACCATCAAGTTCTTCCTCAACCACATTACAATAGGCATGCTGATCATGAACTTGAATATGCAGAGGGTCAACAAAAGTTTTGTCCGGATGTTGCAACATTGACGCCAAAGTAGCCAAAGCATCGACAACCTCGTTATGGATCCTTGGAATATGCCTAAATTCTATTGATTGGAACCGTTGACTAAGATCATGCAAACATTGTCGATACGGTATGAGCTTTAAATCCTAAGTCTCCCATTCTCCTTGAATCTGGTACATCAAAAGATCCGAGTCTCCCAAGACCAAGACTTCCTGAACCCCCATATCTACCGCTAACCTCAATCCTAAAATGCATGACTCGTACTCAGCCATGTTATTGATACAATAGAAACGAAGTTGGGCTGTAATAGGGTAGTGATGCCCCTTTTCAGAAATAAGCACAGCCCATGTTACGACACCTTTCATATTAGCGGCCCATCAAAGTAAATTTTCCAACCCGATTTTTCAACCTACTCCACCTCATCAATATGCATCACCTCTTTATCGAAAAGATAAGTTCTCAATGGTTCGTACTCTTCATCCATCGGATTCTCGGACAAATGATCAGCCAATACTTGGGCTTTCATCGCAGTCCGAGTCACATAGATAATGTCTAATTCTGTGAGCAAAATCTGCCACTTTGCAAGTCTTCCTTTGGGCATAGTCTTCTGAAAGATATACTTTAGAGGATCCAGGCGAGAAATGAGGTAAGTAGTATAGGATGACAGGTAATGCTTCAACTTTTGTGCTACCCAAGTCAGGGCGCAATATGTCCTTTAAAGGGGAGTATACTTAACCTCATAGGATGTGAACTTCTTATTGAGATAATAGATGGCTTGTTCCTTCCTGCCAGTAATGTCATGTTGACCCAACACGTAGCCGAATGAATTGTCCAAAACTGTCAAATAAAGAATTAAAGGCCTCCCGGGTTCCATCGGGACCAACACAGGTGGGTTTGACAAGTACCCCTTTGATCTTATCAAATGCCTCCTTGCATTCATCATTCCATTTGACCGCAATATCCTTTTTCAGCAACTTGAAGATGGGCTCATAGGTTGTCGTCAGTTGAGCAATAAACCTGCTGATGTAGTTTAAACACCCGAGAAGACTCATCACCTCAGTCTTGTTCCTTGGAGGTGGAAATTATTGGATAGCTTTGATTTTTGATGGGTCGAACTCAATGCCTCGATGACTAACTATGAATCCCAACAGTTTTCCAGATGGAACACCAAATGCACACTTGGCAGGGTTAAGCTTAAGATTGTACCTACAGAGCCTTTGGAAAAACTTCCTTAAATCTCCGACATGGTCGGCCTGTTGGTTTGACTTTACGATCACATCATCCACGTAAACCTCAATCTCCTTATGTATCATGTCATGGAACACAGTAGTCATCGCCCTCATGTAAGTTGCCCCAACATTTTTCAAACCAAATGGTATTACGCGGTAGAAATAGGTTCCTCATGGTGTGATGAATGTTGTCTTTTCTGCATCCTCCTTATCCATCAAAATCGTGTGGTACCCCGCATAGCAATCCACAAAAGAACCTATCTCTTGCTTGGCACAGTTGTCAATCAAAATGTGGATATTTGGCAATGGAAAATTATCCTTTGGACTTGCGTTGTTGAGATCGCGGTAATCAAGGCACACCCTGGTCTTGTCGTCCTTCTTTGGCACTGACACAACATTAGTTAACCAAGTAGGGTATCACATGACTCGAATGACCTTTGCATCCAACTGCTTTGTGATTTCCTCCTTGATCTTCACACTCATATTAGTTTTGAACTTTCTTAACTTCTGCTTGACGGGAGGGAATGCTGGGTCAGTGGGCAATTTGTGAACCACCAAATCAGTACTTAGACCCGGCATGTCATTGTATGACCATGCAAAAATGTCTTTATATTCAAACAATGCTTTGATTATTTCCTCCCTGATTTGTGGTTCCAAGTGTACACTTATCTTGGTTTACCTGATATTATCTAGATCCCCTAAATTGATTGCTTTAGTTTCATTCAAAATAGGCTTGGGTTTCTTTTCAAAGTGACTTAGCTCTTTACTAATTTCCTCAAATGCTTCCTTTTCATCATATTCTATTTCATCATCACACTCTATTTCTTGGATTATTATTTCTGAGTTAGATTGGCTTTCAAGACTCGGTTTAAGATACCTCATGCATGTTATGTCATTAAATCCAACATAAAAAGAACTGTACAAAGAAAGAAAAGAAAATGAAACTATCAGGAGTAATGGAAAAAGGAAATTGCATTTCATTAAAATAAAGGACAGAAGGGTTGTACATCAAAATAGACAGAAAATGAAATCTGAATTACAACCCTGGAATAATCCAGATAACTGAAAGGAAAATAAAGCAAACTACCAAAACTCCTTCCGGGTTGGGAGAGGAGTAGCATCCCAATTGTTAAGCTTCACTTTAGGCCCAATAAACTGCACACCCATTTTGTTGGAACCTTCCCTAGTTTCTACCATGTTCACCTCATCAAACAGACGCTGGAACCTCTTAACCAATTCTTTATAGAAATCAACCACAGGCTTTGGAACTGTTGTCATTGGATGCTTCACGACCCCTGCCTTGATGAAAGACCTGGAGAGACGTGGGACTGGCTTAGGGAGAGACCATGCCCTCTTTTTCAGCTTTCTAGCCTTCTTCACGTCATCCTCTGTAGGCTTGAACCCTAGACCAAATGTACCCAGATTTTCATGCAAAGACATCGGCTGCACGATACCTTGCAAAGATGCACCCAGACCCTTGCCCGACACAAAACCATTTTTCAATATCTCAGTTGCCACCATGACGATTGCAGAGGCTAGCTTTGGACCTAGAATGTATTCCCCTTCTGAACCCTTTCAACCGATACCTTTTCGGAAACTTGATAAACCCACGGTCCTTTATATTCTTCAGTTTCACTAAATGGGACAGAGTTATCATTGAAAGCACATAAGTTCCCATCTCTATGCACGACGATTTCTTGTCTATCCCACTCGAACTTCACCATCTGGTGTAGAGAAGATGGAACTGCCTTGGCAACATGTATCCAAGGCCTTCCCAACAGAAAATTGTAAGAAACGGCCACAACCAGTACCTAGAACTCTATGGTAAATTCAACTAGTCCTATTGTCAACTCGAGCATGATGTCACCAACAGAGTCTTTTCCCCATCCGTCAAAACCCCAGACACATATACGATTCTTATGAATCCTCTCTTCATCGACTTTTAACTTGTTCAGAGTAGAGAGAAGGCAGATGTTTGCACTGGAACCATTGTCAATTAACACCCTGTGACCGCAAAATCTTCGCATTTCACTGTGAGATAGAGGGCTCGATTGTGTTTCGTACCCTCCAGAGGCAAATCATCATCCGAGAATGTGATCCTGTTAGACTCAAATATTTTATTGGCAATATTCTCCAAATGGTTCACTTTGATTTTTTCGGGGACATGGGCTTCATTCAGAATCTTCATCAGAGCCAGTGGTGCTCATCTGAATAGATCAACAATGATATCAGGGAAATTTTAGTAGGAGTATTTCTCAACTATTCCACGATGGAGTAATCTTGTACCTTCATTTTTTCTCAAAAACTCCTCTGCCTCTTCTTTAGTGACCGGATTTTTCACTAGAACTGGATTGTCTCTGAGTGTATTAGCTTTCCTTAACTCTTCCTGGGCAAAGCATCTCCCTGAATAAGTTAATACCTGGGCCTCGTTAACTTCCTCTTTCACTTCCTTTCCCTTATAGGTCTCTGGCACTCGCTCATAGTTCCATGGGATAGTCTTGGTGTTAGCTACCGGCAGCTGGGTCACAGGTTTGATAATGATAGGGTCCGTGCGAGCACCCTCCACAATTATGACCGGCTTACTTTCTACCCCCGTCACGATCACCTTTGGATTTTCTTGCTTTGCTACAACATCACATGGGGACTCTTTTCAACTACCATAGTCAAATTACCATTTGGCATGCTCAACTTATCTGCCAATCCTTCAGCAATTGAAGAGGTTACTTTTGTGATGACCGGGTCCTTCACTGACTTACTTTTACTAGCCCGGACCATCATGATAGATTGTGAAGGATTCTTTGGCTTCCCATCTTTGTGCACTATCTCAATCATTTGTTTCAGCATAGGCTGGTAATGAGTTTTGATTGATGTTGGGTGCTTCTAGGCTCTGCACTAGAATCTGGTTCGTATCAATAAGCTCTTGGATGTCGTTCTTCAAATTCCAACACTTTTCTATGTCGTGCCCCGGAGTATCAGAACAGTATGCATATCTGAGAGAATAATCTAGGTTCTTAGGAGGGGGTTTGGTAGTTTTGACTCAATCATCCTCCAAACATCCAACTGCCTCAACCTTTGAAATACGCTGATATAAGATTCCCCAAGTGGGGTGAAAGTTTTCTTCCGCTGTAACCTGTCATTCTTGAATTCTGGCTTGGTTTGGACCAGTAGGGTTTCGGTATGTTTGTGGAAGTGCCGTGGAGCTGGTGCATGCCATTGCGGGTGAGGAGGGGGTTGAACATATGAATGTGCGGGATGAACATGATATTGGGGTGGCCTGACTGAGTACTAAAGCTCTGGTGGTGGGAAGTAGTGTTAGGATAGACTATATGGAGTTAGGGTATAGGTTTGAAGCTAGGGTCGAGGTTGGGTGTAGTGGTAAGGAGAACCCCCTAGGCCGTGCCACGATCCTAAAACAACCATAACGACATCCTTTTTCTTCTTTTTCCCAAACATACCTCCGGTGCCATTCTAGATTGCATGCGTAGTTGCTTTTATGGCAGAATAGCTCATGATCTTGCTTGATTTGAGCCCCTCATCTACCATTCCTCCCATTTTGACTACTTCATTGAAAGACTTGCCTATGGCCGAGATCAGAAGGCCAAAGTAAGTAGGATCCAAAGCCTGAAGAAAGTATTCCACCATTTCATCCTCCTCCATTGAAGGATTAACCCGTGCTGCCTGTTCTCTCAAACGGAAACCATATTCCCTGAAACTTTCACTAGGCTTCTTATCTATCCTAGTCAAAGACAAATGATCTGGAACAATTTCTATGTTATATTGGAAATGACGAGCGAATGCTTGGGACAAATCATCCCAGGTATACCATCTATTGTGATCCTGACGAGTGTACCACTCCAATGCCGCGCCACTCAGACTCTGGCTAAAGTACGCCATTATTAGCTCATCTTTCCCACCGACTCCTCTCATTTTACTGCAAAATCCCCTTAAGTGGGCCACAGGATCTCCGTGCCCGTCATACAAGTGAAATTTGGGCATTTTGAATCCAACAGGTAGTTATATGTCAGGGAACAAATACAGATCTTTGTAGGCTATGCTCACTTGACCTCCCAACCCTTGCATATTTCTGAGCGACTGTTCCAAGCTTCTCACCTTCCTAAATATCTACTCCTATTTCGGGTTCTTAGGTGGTTTCTCAGCCTCAACAAGAAGGACGAAACGAGGAGTGTAGGAGTAATGATCTGGGGCCTTGAAGGTAGGATATGGGGGATAGTACTGATTATCTTGGGTTTGGAATAATGGCTCACTAGAAGATCGATGGAGTGTAGCTGGTAGAGGTGGTACGAAAATAGGGGTAGCTGGTGGGGGGGTATGGGGTTACTTTGGCTGGTGGAGCTTGTATGGATTGGGAAGTGGTGCCATGATAGTGGTGGTATGGGGTGAACTTTGGTGCATATTGTGGAGATGAATCAACAGTGAGAGATTCTTGGGATTGAGCTAGTGAAGGGATGAAAGAAGGGTTGGCGGGGTATGATGATGGTGGTAGATGCCCTTTCATCCCTGTATGGTACATTTCGGCCATCTGGTGTTTCAACTTATGTAACTCCTCTTTCAAACCAACCTCAGACTCCTCCACCTCTCTCTGTGGATCAATAATACTTGCGTCCAGTTCTTGGCCAACCATGATCAACTTGTTTTTAGACCTGGTATTGTACAGATGGGTTGCCAGAATGCCAAACAAACTAACCACCTTCCTGTTCTCAATGATAACAACAACTTTTTAGTGTTTAAGATTTAATAGATAGGCAACCACACATTTGGGATGCAATGCACCTAAATAGTTAAAGCTTCTATCGTGTATTTGAACGACTGCATGCTTCATCCCGGCTTTTAACTAACTATTCTCATTTTGCGCTTTCTCTTCTTTCTCTTTTTTCCTTTTTACTCCAATCCCTCTTTAATCACTATTGACCTTTCCCACTTGTTTTTGTTACTTCCCTTTTATTTTGCACTCGCTTTTCTCTCTCGTTTTGCCATTATTTCTTTCCCCTCAATTTCCTTTTATTTTCTCTCCTATTTTTCCTTTTCATTTTATGGTTATGATCGAATCCTATGAGGATTACCTATGTATCATGACGCCGCATGAATCATATCATTATGTAGTTCAGGGGATAAATGCAAAATAAAAGAAAAAGACATTTTTTGGGTTTTCAAATTTTCATAAAATAAAAAATAATAACATCCTGATTACAACGACTTCTCCTATAGAATTAAACATAAAAACTAACAGACTCGAAAGGTGGACTAACAGTCTCCAAAAGAAAAATGAAAATCCAGACTCGAAGGTGGACTAACGAACTCCAAAAGAAACTGAAAATACAGACTCGAACAATAAAATCAGAAATACATGAGTGCCTCAACAACTACTCTAGGGGCCCGCGGGACATCAGTCAGTTTCGCCGCGGGACTATGCACCATATCTTCTTGGAGGCGAAATGGGTCATCCATGATCTGCCGGACAAAAATCATAACAGAAGCAAAGAACATGGACCTGGTCATGTCTTCACATTCGTTGTACTTCATCACAATGTAATCCGCAATCCTCCTAACCTTTCCCTGATAATACCCTTCTCTTGTAGCAATCGTCCGATCTGCTGAGATCTGCCCTCCAAAACTTGTTCGACTGTATGATTTTTCTCTTGAAGCTGTTGTAGGTCATTTTCTAGCTGCAACATTAGGGAAAAGTAGTGTTTTCTTTCTGCTTTGAAATCTCTTACCTGCTTGGTCATTTCGTTCTCAGGGACGGTGATCTTTTTCTTTAACCCTATGATTCCATTGTCATATTTTCCTTTTAACTGTTGAACAAAGCGTGCTCGTTCCTCCACATTCTTAGCCAATTTTGTTCGAGCCTTTGCCAGTTAGCCCTCGGTCTTTTTCAGATCAAAACCATATTCACCCACTTTCCGCCTAATGTTATCTATAAGCTTTTCATCTTTTGCACTTCTGACGGGGTTCTCGGTTGCTATTTTCATTTCCTAAATTTGGGCTCGGAGGGCATCATTTTCTTTGGCTAACCTTTTCTTTTCACCCTCATCCGCGACGACTTGCAAACCATTCTCAAATTGAAGATCCCTGACTTGCTTTTTCAACTTGCCTTTTGTGGCCCTATACTCATTCTCCTTGGTCAACCAGGCCCAGTTTTCCTGCGACACTTCAACAAATTTCTGGATGTGAGGCCTTTTGGTTGGTCTTTCATGTTCTACCCTTGGAGTGTTCTTCTTTCTGTACCAAGAAAAATAGGCAAGTGAGACCTCACCTTTAGACAAGTCATGCACTCGGGTGTTTGCTGTCAAATACTGGCACTCATTCCAAATATGACGAACTGCTTCTTCATGAAATTGGATGTTAGAGCTGATTTCGACCGTATAAACACTAATATCTTCATCCGGGTGCACCACCTGGCATCTTCCCAACTGTCTCATCATCCATTATGGAGCATAAGACTAAATGCCTCGAAGGACCATTAGGAGGAAGTAATGACCAGTAGCAGGCATATACACAACTTCTTCAACAAGAAGCCAACCTAGTGTCCACTCTATTTGTCACGCCGTTATGGAGCCAAGGCAGGATACCCAATCTCCAAACCCTTCTGGCAATTTGAACCCTGAGACCCTTGTGTCAAACTCTTCAATGCATCTCTTCCCCATAGATCCGTAATTCATATATCGAGGGCGGTGACACAGATGCTTAATCATCCATATTTGTAGTAGCAAATTGCATCCCTCGAAAAAGTCTACCCCAGCTTTACAAACCGTGAGAGCTCAGTATATCTCAGACACTATCATAGGGGCGAGGGTGCTCTTGGCATTGGTAATCAAAACATTGACGACTGCAGCTACCCGCAGATCAATATTCCCATCCTTCTGGGGAAGTACTCCGAGACCTAAGAAAGCTACCATGAAAGCGAAGCGCCTATGCTCATCCCATTTTGATCGGTTCCCTTTGCTACAAATCCCACTTTTCGGGGTATATGAAGCGTAAAGTGGAAAACCCAACTTCCAAATCTGCATACTGGACCCCCCACTTATTTTTAGCAAATCCAGAAACTTGTGAGGGGTAACGGCCCTTGGAGTGACCAGGTACTTATTCCTTAGACCTACAGTACTTCCCGCATAACCCGCTATCTCTTCCAAGGTGGGTGTGAGTTCAAAATCTGAGAAATGTAGAACGTTGTGAGCTTAGTCTCAAAATGTTACCAGTGCATTTATTATGTCTCCTCTAGGCCTGATCTTCAGCAATCCGGTGAGCCCTCCCAAATAAAGGTTGACCACATCTCGTCCTTCTTTACCCAAATCTTCCCACCACATGTGTAGATCCAACAGATTTTTGGACATGACCTTCATTGGTAAATTTTGACTCGTGCTCATTCTGCACATTTAGATTAAGGCGATTGGTTTAAAGACAAAGTGAATCTTATTTGAAACCTGACAAAAGGCTTATTTTTGCAAAACAATAAAATAAATCTGGGATACTTTTATGAATACAACCTTTCATTACTTCGGAATGAAAGTTCTTTAGGGCTGTGTTCGCTAAATGGACAAAACTAACAAGGAAACCTTCGGTGGTTATTTTTGCAAAGCAGCCTTCCGGCGTCCCGCAGAGACATTCGACTATTTAGACAAAACGACATCACCCACTTATTTACGACAAGAATGATGACACTTCATATATTTTTTCAAAATTTTTCAATGCTGGACCCGATGAGGGTTGCCTACATATCCCACGTCCGGTGAGAATCAAACCCGCGTAGTTCGGCCAGTTTTGACATGAAAAGGGAAAACATAAACCATTTTGGACTAACTCTTTTCTTTCTCAAGAAACCCTTTTTTTCCTCTTTTTTTTCAAGAAATCTTGTTTTTCTCTTTTTTTTTTCTTTCAAAAATTCGGCAGAGTTTCGGGATATTTTGGGCACCATTTTTGGAAACGAGTGAAATGCTCTCTCATACCTCAGACTTCGTTTTTCTTTGATTTTTCTACCTAACCCAGAAGCCGGTCAACATGCAAGCCGAAACAAATAAATGCACAGGTAGCACGTAAAATATGCATCAGGTTGGTCTTTTATTTTCAGGTACACTGTCCTAGACGGACCCAACCCCTGTGTTGACTCCCCAAGGTCAAATGTACATGATGCAAACAAACGTTCCTACTTGGGATCCGACATGAGGCCCAAACATGTAAATAAAATTAGACAATAAAAAAAGCCAAATATAACAATTATTCTAAGCTTGAATTCTTGAACCCTGAACCAGAGATTTTGGGTTCGATCCCCAACGGAGTTGCCAAAGTTATCACACCTCCTTTTCTACCACCTGAAAGGGGTATAAGGGTGTTTTCTCCAATTTAAGTAACAATCGAAACGAGATTATTTATTTATTGTTCAGAGTCTTCACTTGGGATAATTTATGGTGTCCCAAGTCACCGGTTTAAAATCCCGAATCAAGGATGTTTGACTCTGTTTATAGTATGCAAAACACAGAAATATGGGTAAGAAATTTTGTTAACCCGGGAGAAGGTGTTAGACATTCCCAGGTTCCGTGATTTTAGCACGGTCGCTCAACTATTAATATTTACTTATTTATTTGATTTTAAAACATCCTTGAAACCTATGTGCATTTTTATCCCTTTTAAAACCGCTTTTAATAATTCGATTGTTATACAACTAATTATTTGATTACACGTTGTGAATCATGTTACGGGAACCGTACCCACGATCTACAACATGTTTATTTTATTGACAAGATTAAATTGTGGCTGGATCACATAAATGTACCCTTGGATTTTAGAGATTAAGCATCACAACTATTTCACGGGAACCGTACTCGTAGCTATGACAATTATTCAATTAACGCGCCTCAAGCAAACTACGAAAGTTCAAGGCATTTTCTGCACTAGTTAAGATATCGATACATAGACTAGGTGATTGGATGACACACCTCAATTTTAATAACGGAAAAGCATTCAACTAAGGATGTTCATACTAAAGAAACTAATTTGAATTAAGTACCACAACCCCACAATGGGAACCATACCCGCAGTTGTGATGATTTAACTACGTGCCTAAAGCGAACTACGAAATTCAAGTATTCTTAAAAATTAAAGACAAAGTTTAATAATAGGTGATGGGTTACAACTAAGGTATTTAAAATTATTACAAGCCTTTAACCCACTGAGCCATTGGGCCAAATGAGAAAACATGTCATATTGCTTAACAACCATATCCCTGGAAGTTGCTGGGCTCGAAGTCAGGCCCACGAAAGAAACAAGAAGGGGGATTCCTAGGTCTAGCCCGGACCAGACTACCTCATTCAACTTGGATTTGGGCCCAATGACTCTACGGGCCCAAAACAGAAGCAATCTTTATTGATCTACATAGCCTAGTTCAATAAACAACTACATGCATCCTTAGGCCCAATGGCAAACAAAAGTCCTTTTTTAATTAGCTAGTTAATAAACAACCTAATTCACGATAACAACTCAAAATGAGATTGAATCAACGAAAAAATCTTAATTATATTAAAACATGGCAAAACAAAGGAAAACATTATACTAGTTTCACATCATCTCCAGCATTACTCGGATGTTAACCACATAATAAGAAGATAAAATTGAATTATTAACTACTTTAGGTACTGATAATTCTACACCCTTACAGTTGAAGAGCAACAGACCAATCACAATCCCATGGTTAACAAGACATCAAATTAGATAGGTTTTTCGAGTCAAGTCAGAAATGAAACTCACGTTCCCAAATAACTTCCAGTAACATCATGGTATAGTCCACACTTGGAGAAAAAAAACCAAGCAATCAAGTTACACTTCAAAGGATTTCACAACATGAATTCATACACGAATAAGATATCTATATTATACATTTAAAGCTAAACTTCTAACATGCTGAAAGAAAACATGGAAAGAAAGAGAACAAAACAAGATAAACTTGAATTCATTAAACCAATCCACAGGCTCCAATAACATCTGAGAGTGACATCAACAAATGAGCCAAAAACTTCATGTACATGACCCAAATGACTATAAAGAGTTCAGCAATACATACCTGTTACAGATAAAATAAATAGAAAGCTTTGAAAATCAGCCTAAAGCAACACCAAGATAACATGCAACAACAGAGATCAATAGTGAAAACCAACAATCCAAACATCCTCAAAATCCAGAAATTTCAGCTTAGAATCTTAGAAAATTCCCAGAGAATACCACGTCCAAACTTTGTCTTTTTCATAGAAAAGGAAAATTTAGCTCAAAATTCTAGTAGAAAAGTTTTCTGCCGTTTTTCTTATTTTCATGCTCTGATTTTCTGACCTAGAATTCAGAGAAATAAGGCTCTTATAGAGGAGTATTAGGGCAACAGAAATTGTTTTTTTTTCTTTTGAGTCCTCCCCCTCTTATACTTTACCCCCCAAAGTCCCTTAAAGAAGAACATCTGAACCCCCCTTTTCTTAGCATGCAAACCTTCCCCTACTTCTAGAAGCTTCCTTCCTAACTAAAAAGATTCCCCATACCCAAATTCCCACAGTGCCCCTGCCAGTTTGGTATTTATTCCCTAAAATGAGTCAACCATGGGTCAAATTGACCCAAGACTCAAACCCATATGAACGAGTTTCTTTTGCCCGGGTCAGAGATGCCACGAAACCAGGATAGTGGCCCAATCATAGCAAAACAAGCATTTAATGAAATTAAACTAGATTACAACCTAAAGGCTAACTGGACACTTAATCAAAAGAAAAGGAAGAAGAAGAAGAAAAGAAAAGGAACAAAGATAAAGAACAAGAAATCTGAACCCCAACTGAACCAACCAAACAAAATACTTTAATAATTTAAACATTAATTCAACACTATAGATTAAACCAAATAAACCCGACCAAAATGGAAAATCAAAGAAAAACAAATAAGAAGAAAAGAAGAAAAAAGAAAAACAATATTAATCCTAACATGCAATTATCCTAAACAAATTATTTTAAAAGATTAGGTCAGTCGACAACAAATGGACCAACTGTAATGAGACGAATAGAAATAGATACGCAAGAAAGGGAAATGATATGTACTGTTTTGGCCGGAAACATTTGAGCAAGTTGATGAACGCCAGCGTTTGATGAAGTTTTGCCGGTCTTTTGGTTTTGCATGAAATCCGATGGGCTTTGAAGCGAGCTGCAATTGATGCTAATCGATTGTTCTTAAGAACAATCGATTGGCATAAGTTCCGACTCAAAATCAACTTTGAAATCCATTTTTAAAACTTCAAAAAAGGGATGAATTGGGGTTTCCAATTTCTGGGTCAGATTCAAAATTTGGGCAAATGGGTGGGGATTTTGGGGAAAGTTTTGATGAATTAGGGAACAAGAGTGGGTGATGATTGTGTAGTATAAAAATGGGGTCGATTAGGGTTACGTCGCTGGCCGGTGGGGTTTGGGGATTTTGAGGCGGCGTGGTCTAGTTATGGTTTGGGGTGAGGTTGGAATGAGGGAGTTCGAATTGGGGGGGGGGGAGGGAACCTGATTTAGGACACTTTTATATTTATGGAAGGGTAGTTTCCATCCATTCGATTAAAATGATAAACAGATGGGATTCACTTGCATAGAACAGTGTCGTTTGGTGTATGGTGGGGCAGGCTGGACCGGGTAAGGTTTATTGGGCTGGGGGTTGGAACAGGTAAGGGGAGAGTTTGGGCTTAGCCTAAATTGGCCCAATAAAATTTAGGACCAAGCCTTCTTTTCTTTTCCTTTTTTTTTAAATCCTTTTTTTTGTTTTGTTTTCTTTTTATTTAATTAATAAATAAATAAACAAAACCTAAATTAAACCTTAAATTAATCGAAGTTGTAAAATCAAACTAATTATCAAATCAAAAAATTTATAAAATTAATTGATCCTAAATTAAAAGAGAAAAAACTATTGATCTAGAATTAAAAGCTAAAAAATATAAAAGTAAACCAATTTTTGTGTTTTTCATTTTGAATAAAGCAACTAATTTACTAATTAATCCTAAAATATGAAAATAAAATCTCAAAGCAATGCATGATATTTTTGGTATTTTTCATGACTTAAATAAAATTAAACATGCACAGAAATGCAAACAATTAACAAAAATTCCTACAAAATCTTATAAAATTACAAATAATTAGAAAAAATTTATTTCTTTAATTTGTAGGAGTATTTCACATAGGGCAAAAAACACGTGCTCACAACACCCATTCCAGTTATGCCCTATGAGGGTTAACAGAAGTAGTATAAGAGAAGGATGGGATATTAGGATCCGGCTGGGGTTAGAGTAACCCATCATGATGTATGGATTGTTTGAGTTAGTTGACATTTTCGAAGGAGTTTACAAAGGTGCTAATAGATCTCCTTATGAGACACCCAGATAGTGCACTCTAAAATAGTACAGCTAGATATGAGTACTACAAAGATGGGCACTGGAAGCCTGAGGGATAAATATTATCTTAGTGTGGATCCCATACCTAGTAAAGAAACAATGTAGGCAATCCAAAGAGCTAGTGGAAGGAGCAAAGGGAAGCTAAAAGCAAAAGAACATCTTATTGATGTTTTCATAGTAAAGTAATAGACATAAATGTTAGCGGAAAATAAGAAGAGAGTCAATGAAACATTATGAGTAAGATATGATATATGGATGACAACGGTAGATCTAAAAGATGATGGTATTACAGGGTCTATAGTCAAGCGAAGGAAAAGATGAGAGGTGACTGGCCTTGAGACAATAAAAGAATATAGGCCATAAAGTCATATCTTCATTTTGAAAAATAAGTTCGTGACTCCAACGCGACTACCAGAAGAAAAAGTTAGACCCTAAAGTAATAGAAATCAATATGCGTTGGTAAAAAAGATAATCTAAACATGAATTAGGGACTGAATGATTTGATGGTGGTCGGCATCATGAGAACTTCATATTGCATTCCGGAGATATTTGAATGGACCACAGAAGAAGATTCATGAGAAATTCAGAAAATGGTTATTCAGGAAGACGCTTCCCTAAAGCAAGCAATGTGAGCAAAGTTAAGCTTAAGGGAATGTATGTGCCAGTTACACTAAGTGTCATCCTCGCGAGTAAGGAAATTTGTTAACCTTGGTACAGAAGGATTATTGCAAGGCGAGTAAGGATCATCGATGATGTAAAAAGATGAAAAAGATAAAGAGGTAAAACATTTATAGGTAAATCGTCGTAGCTCTAAATTTTAATATTCCCTTAAAGGAGAAATATGGAGTGATGTGGATTTAAGTCAGAATTAAGTGGTTCTAGTAATTATGGAATGGTAAAGGAAGAATGCGATAAAAATGAGATTCCACTTAACCATATCCTACAGATATGCTATGATTCCAGAATATTATGCAAATATGACGTCAAGGAAAGGACCCGAGATGTTATTGATAGGTACGGAGCCAATACGAGATGTAAGTTAAGACAAAGGAAATAACCCAAGAAAGATTACGCAGAATATTGATATGAGAATTGGCCAACGAGTAGTTAGTAACTAATTCAAGAAGAGCCTAGTTATAGCTAAACAGGAGGTTACAGACTAATCAGCAGGTCGTGCAAGATAAATATAGTAAAACCCAATATAGTGAATTCAGCCCCGCAGTTATGACATTGTAATACTTGAGATATATTCAGATATGAGTTGGGGAAGTTAAAGGCACCGTATGAGCATTATGGAAATAAAAGAGAACTCTACTGGGAAGACTGTCAAATATCAAGTTTAGAAGCAACCCTACAAGCATAAGGATGCAGAGGTAAGTAACTACGGATAATTATAGGTGAGAAAGGACATCTAAAAATTCCATCGAATATTCGATGTAATAAGCTCAAGCTTTACAAGATTCAGAGGGTCCTCCCTAAGTACTATAATGAAAGACTTGCTGAGAAAGTAAGGAAGAAGGCTTCCACCTAAGCACATTCGCCTAAAGAGGAAATGGTCATGTAAAAACAGTCCAACAACAACATTGTATGCACCTCATAAGAAAGTGGCACCTATCGTGGCTAATAAATGGGAAGTAAAATCAAAAGTAATATTCGAGATCATATGAGTTGCCTGAAAACTCCGGCATGCGTTGGAACTAAGGTAAGCTAAGTATGCACGCAACAAAGGGAAGAAAGACCAGGAAAAAGTAATAGCTTACGATTAAAGAAAGCTGAGAAGGAATGAAAGGAATTATTCAATCAACGGTCTAGAGTTAGTTACTTTATGAACGCATCTAAGAGCTCGGAGTAATATTCATGCAACATATATGTTGACAACCATACAGTTGTATAAGGTTCTAGTATAAGTTAAAAGAAACAATTGAGCCTAGGTCATAGACAAAGGATTCAATTGTTAGGAAATTGTATCATGGATATTCCATAGCATCCATGAAGGGCTAAAGTAATAATTAATACCATGAGTCGCAGATCAGAAGATAGCTTAAGCATACATAAAGGCTGATCAGAATGAGGAGGAAACTAAAGAGTTACATCAATGAAGTAAACTAGGAGTCTGAAAATTGGACCCAGAAAATTATAGAAATCACGGTTGAGAATATTGTAGAATCACTCTTAATATCAGAGGTACAAGAGAGTTAGTACAACAAATATATTATATAACGACTCTACGAGAAAGCCAGCTAGAAGAATACCAGCCTCATAAGAAGTTAGTATGAAGCTCCCACCGGATTCTGTATGCACAAAAGGTGCAAGTATTATAATAGAGCTTCAAGTCGTGGATGTGAATTATACCTATGTGGAAGGGAGGTCATGAAAGAGAAAGAAGATGTGATGCAAGATTTTAAGGCAAGTAAGGTAAAGGTGAACAACGTACAAGATACTCAAATTCACAAGGTTGTGAATAGTCCATACTTCAGATAGAAGGCCGCTGAGACTCAGTATCCAGGAATGATAGCAACGTTGTCAGTAGCATATCTTCCAGCCTATGATTTCTAGGTATCGAGAGGTCTAGTTAAGATAGTAAAGAAGAGTTTGAGACGATGTGATCTCTCGCTTATCAGAATAACATAAGGAAATCTATGGGGAAAACAAGTTGAAGGAGGGTTGCAAGTAATATAAATAGATATGTATAAGTCGCAAGCTAAAGTATGGTAAAACGACAAGGTTTTAGAAAAATAGGAGTAAGGATAAGAAAGGGCAAGTGAGAACGTGATGAGAGTGGATAAGTCCTCAAGATTAAGCCCATGAAAACAATAAGAGCCGATGGTATCTCTAAGTTATACAAAACTCAGTACAACCTAAATAAACTCAAAGGAGTCTAAGACTAGTAGCATTTAGAAAAGATGGAATGCTGCCCTGGTAGTGAAATAAGGGTGTGATTGCAATAGATAAACGATGACGTTTGGGCCTTCAATTGAGTAATGAATCAAAGAGGATTTCATGAATTGTACCGGATTAAAATACCCATGTAAGGTGAGTCATATTAGGATGTTATAAAATATAGTTATGAAAGTATAGTATCGCCCCTAGGTGGATCAATCTAATTACTCTAGAGTCCCCAATGAGATGTGAGACCTAGCGGCAGTGTTACATAAGAGATCAAGTTAGCAGTGGCAGATGATAAATCAACATTATGGTCAATCAACAGCGACAGATCCACCCTATAAATTTGGGTTCCGGTGAACCCATGGTCTTCCGGCAAATTAATTTTTTCATGTATATAATTTACAGAAATGGTCTAATATAATTCTTAGGAACTCATGCACTACAAGGATAAGTGGTGCACTGGCTAGATGGTTGTTTTACTTATCAAAGGACAAAGGATTGATTCCTTTTGGACTTTCTCATTATACAATTTTCTTTCCTTTTTTTTAATCTTTAATTTTTTCTCATCCTACAGTGTTTTATTCCCCCGAATACCAATTTATGGCAACCTCAATCCCATCTCTCAAGTAATTTTCTATTTACCCTTTTTGCTTCTAAGTTTTTAATTGCTTTAACCTCAAAGAATTTTGAATTGTTAGTATAGTTTCTTAAGGAATATTTTAGTTTATTTTTGTAAGTAATTTACCTATAAAGAATTAGTCATATGTTAAGATTTTTGTAATATTTTTTGTGCTTCTTTTTGCACTAAAATTTTCACAAGTTTCAAATTTTACAGTATTAAATTGTCATTAGCATTTTATTTTACCTCTTTGTATTGAATTTTGATGGTAAGAACTAAGTTGTTAAGAAGTGTATAAATTATCTCTTTAAATAATATTTAAAATTGATAATAAGTCATAAAATACTAAAAGTTCTCACATTAATTGACATTATTAATCAAATTATTTTTGGACACTATTTATAAGCACCACGTTAAAGCCAGTGGTGCACCCATGGTCTCAAAATCCTTGATCCGCCTCTGTCAATCAACAATGGATGGACAAAAGTCACAAAGTATGAGGTAAGATTAGGCCGTCATTCTTAAGATGAACAGTAATGCGGAAGCATTAAAGGATATAGATCAATACATATGGGATGAGCAACAAACATAAGCTAGAGTTTGGTTATAGACATCGGTAATGATAAATTATGGTAAGAGTTATGGTATATTATGGCCTACATACATGCAGTAAAGTCATGCTGATAGATAACCGGGTCTATGAAATAAGATATAGTAATATTCTTAAGTTCAACAAAGTACCGAGCGAAGAAATTCAGTACACCTATAGATGCCTAGAGGGACATCTTATCAAGCTCTGTATATGATTACAAAGTGAGTCCTAGATATTGGCTAAAAGCTGGAGAAAAGAGGAGAGAAGAGTCGCATAAGCACTCATACAAGGAAAAAGTCGTACAGGCTGCATGACAGAAGGTAGCAAGAGTCACGAGATTGGAAGAATTCCGACCATAGACCATGGTGTGAGAAAGAGGCCTAAAGGAGGGAATGCCCACGCCTTTGAATTTTTTCAAACAATAGTTGCATAAAGGGCAAGAAGAGTATTAAAGTATTCGCAAGAGCTATGGGTTATGAGAATGATAAGTGTATCAGTCAATATTCGAGGATGAATGTTCCAAAGGGGGGAATAATGTTACACCCCATATTTTTGTACATGGAAGTATGCCATAAGTAAATTGATATAAGCTCGGAAATGAGATGTTACATCCCACATTTTTCGTACGTTAAAGTTTCGTCGTAAGTTAAGCAACATAAGTTTGGGAATGAGATTATTTTAGGATTATAGGTATTATATTATTTCAAACAAGTGATAAGTAAATTCGTGAAGGTGAGAGGGTAAACAAATCGAAGAAAATGAATTTCGTCGAAATTTGACATTTTGGAGTAAAATACAGTCTAAACTATAATATCTCGTATTTATGGACTAGTTCCATACAAGGCACCACATGATCATGATAGTAAGGTGTATAAAGTGTATTAAAAGTGAGTATTATTTTATATAATTTAAAATAATTCTTAATTATGTAAATAATTGATTAATTATTGGACTAGTGGGGGATTAATGAAGTGATTAAAGAATCAAGTGGATGACTTTTGGGTAAGTCTTATGACAATTATGTGGTAGCCCCCCCTCTATCCCCATGTATGACTCTTAAGTCATTAAAATATGTGGCAGGACTAGAATGTGAGAATTGGACAAGTCTTATAAAGTGAGTAATATATCACTTTGGAAAAAGAGAACTATTATATGTCTTAAAGACATAAGAATCACATCTCCATTTTTAATTGACGTGAGATTTCAAGAATCTTAAGGAATTCAAAATATTATGTCCCATAGCATCTTCAACACTTCAAAACCCGAGATTTCAGAGCACCTTAATTAACGTGAGATTTTGCAATATTAAAGGAGTACGGTGTAATCTTTTTCAAGAACATCGTATGATTTTTTCCTACTTCAATCCACCATTACGTGTTGTCGAAATGGACGTGTGTTAGAAGGATAACCAAGAGAATCGACTCAGGTATGTTAAGGCTATCCCTTCTTTCCTTTTGACATGATCCATACAATACAAATGAAATGAGCAAATGCATAATTTTCATAAATGACTCTATTCATAGAAATATAGAAGTGTTTATCTTCTTGATTCCCCATGTATCATATTATTTTATCATCCGTTCATGGGTCTCAAAAATATGTAAGTTGATAAAGTTTATTTCATGATATTAATCAGAGGCATAATGATCTTATGATGTACTGAGAGATTTTATTAACGTATTTCATATGCATCTCATGCATTTATATATGCCCATTGACCCATGACCAGATGGCGTTATATACGCGCATATATATATATATATATATATATATATATATATATATATATATATATAGTATGTATGTATGTATGTATGTATATGGGATATGGGAAAGGTTATCGCGTTATTACGCACCACCACCCGATCATGTGGTATACGTTGATAAATTTGCCTACAGTGGCTGAGATGATATGATGGGATACCCTCTAAGGCTTGATGATGTTATAAGACAAGTACCTATGTACGACATGACATTCATACGCATATGCATGACACTATAAGTATTTCATGATTTACAGAGTTATTCAGTCTTACAGGTTGAGTCATTTACTCTATATTTCTTCCATGTCTATTATGTACTTATTTATGTGCCTTACATACTCGGTACATTATTTGTACCGACATCCCTTTTGCTTGGGGATGCTGCATTTCATGCCCGTAGATCCCGATAGACAGGTCGAGAGTCCTCCAAGTAGGCTATCAGCTTTGCGAAAGATGTTGGTGTGCTCCATTTGCTCCAGAGTTGCTTGTTTGGTCAGTATGATTTAGACGCGTATTTGTTTGATATGGTGGGGCCCTGTCCCGACCTTTATGTTAAGTGTGTACTATTAGAGGCTTGTAAATAGATGTCATGTATACAAATGCTTGTATGGCCTTGCCGGCCTATGTTTTAAGTTTACAAATGATCATGTTGGCCTTATAGGCCCGTATATATCATGTATATATTTTTATATTAGGTTAAGTCATCCTATATTGAGTATTCCCCTATGTTTATTCTAGTTAGCACATGAAGGCCCGTTTGGCCCATTTTCTTTTAATGAAAATACAATAAGAATGATATGTTATGTTGATACTCGGTTAAGTAAGGTATGAGGTGTTTGTTGCGGCCCATAGGTTTGGGTCGTAGCAAGTTTACACAATTATATTTGTATTTTTATACCATTTATATAATAACCTATGTTTTACAAATAATTGTACTTATTAATCTATTTGGGCCAAAACAACATTTTTTATATTTTTGCAAATACAATTTACTATTTCAAAATGTTAATTCCATAAGTAGCATTTTATCATTTTTATTAATTATTTTTTAATTTATTTTATTAATCTTCATATATTTTTTAATTATGGCCCAACATTGGTGTAAATTCGGACCCCCAAATGGTCCAAAATACCATCCCCACTCACTTTGACCCATCTACAACCCAAACCAAACGACCCACAATCGCGACCTATCTTTTACTCGTATCCACCCCATATCCTTCATTAAAATCACAGTCAATCACAGTCGTTGATCTCTCAAGATCAACGGCTCACAACAGACCCCTCTTTCTCCTTACATCCTTTCACCCCAAACCCTAACCCCCATTTCCCTTTTTAGCCGCCCTCAAATGCTCTCCTCATCTCTTATACCAAACCCTAAATGACTTGATAAAGTTCCTATCTCCCTTTCCTTTTCACTGATCAAATTGAAGATTCACGTACCTTTAATGGTTTCCAAAACCGGTACTCATCTATTTATAATAGTTTTCAAGAGATTTTGTTTGAATCTTTGGTTCAAAGAGGTATATTGTTCTAATCCGGGCCAAATACATTTGGGTTATTGATATCTTTCTTTTTTTGGGGGGGGGGGGGGGTATTACAGAGATTCACCACCTTCTCTGACTAATTCTGTTTGAACTACGACTTGCCGAGTCGTTGCTCTAATTGTAACGACCCGACCAGTTATTTTGAGCTTTTGCACTTTGATCGCCAGTTCTCGGGCATGACTTGCCCCGTGTGATGTATTACGACTTAAGTAAATCCTTGGTTTTGGTTTTCAGGGTAATTGAAATGAATTTGGAAGAAAACAGTTCTCAGTTGAAGCTTGAAATTTGAAAGGTTTGACCAAGATTTGACTTGTTTGTATATGATCTCGGATTGGAATTTTTATGATTTTGTTAGCTCCGTTAGGCAATTTGGGACTTATAAGCATGATCAGAATGCAATTTTGAGGTACGTGGAAGGCTTAAACTTGAATTGGCGAAATTGAAATTTCGGCGTTTTCCGGTTGATAGATGAGATTTTGATATAGAGGTCAGAATAAAATTCCGAGAGTTGCAGTAGCTTCGTGGAGTCATTTGGGATGTGTGTGCAAAACTTCAGGTCATTCGAACGAGATTTGATAGACTTTTTGATCGAAAGCATAATTTAACAGCTCTTGGAGTTCTTAGGCTTGAATTCTATGTTATATTGGTGATTTGATGTTGTTGTGAGCATTTCGAATTTTTGAACAAGTTTGAACGATGTCATGGGATGTGTTGGTACAATTGGGTTGAACTTTCGGGGGTTCCGTGTAGGTTCCGGGATGTTTTAGGCCGAAAATCATAGCTGTAGCAGGTCCAGAAGGGTTGTAGGCCTCAGAACCCACCAGCGCGGTCCGCAAAAAATGAAGTGCGTCCGCGGTAGGTGCTGTGCGGACCGCACAAAATGCAATGCCGCCGCGATGGGGAACATTTTACTGGTCTTACTTCGGAAGCTCATATCTTTTGATCTACAAGGAAGTTTGAGATGATTCAAACACAAAAGTTGTACATCCATGAATCTAGGTTTCAGAAACATATTATAATAGGCATTTGGACATCTGTAGAGAATGTTATGGGCAAAATACTACAGCCTGTCACTGTAGATAAAAACCTGTGCGGCCGCAGTCGTTTTTGTGCAGACCGCACTGGTTTTGTGCGGACCGCGGTCGTGTTTGTGCTGTCCGCAGAGGTGAACATCCGTGGGGTACTCTATAAATACGATGTTTTGGGTTTTATTTAATATTTTAACCTAGAGAGCTCGGATTTTGGCGATATTTCGAAGGGTTTTCAAGAAATTTATCGGGGTAAGTGATTCTAACTCGTGAGGGTATGAGGATTCTAAAAATGTAAATTTTACCCGATTCCGAGACGTGGGTCCGGGGCCCGAGTTTTAATAATTTCGGGAATTGTGTCATATTTTGATTGTTTTCGCTTGGGCTTTGTTCCCTTAGCATATTTTGATGTCCACATTCTGATTTTTGGATAGATTCGACGCGCGCGAAGGCCGATTTGAGGGGCAAAGGCATCGCGATCTAGAGATTTAGCCGGTTCGAGGTGAGTAATAATTGTAAATGATGCTCTAAGGATTTGAAACCCTCGATCACACATCGTAGTGGTATATTGAGGTGAGGCACACGCTTGATGACGAGCGTGGGGTCGTGTACTATTGGGGATTGTGACTTGATCCGTCCCGATTGATGATTTTACCGTGTATTTGACTAAAAACTATTTGCTATCATCATTATTTAGGCTAAATGTCATATTTGGGCCTAGTGCCAGCTATTTGACCCCTTCGGGGATTTTTGTTGATATATCTTTACTGTTTTGAATTTATACTTGAACTCAGTTATGTTAGTTTCCACTGTTTTCAAAACTCAGCAATGTTTATTTTGCTTTAACACTTGAAATGATATTTCAAATAATATTTTGGGCTGAGCATCATGTTTTACTGTTGCCCAAATGGCTTAAGTGATTTTTGACTGAGTAAGGCCGAGGGCCTGTATTGTGAGAATACTTTTAGATCGGGTTGGATGCCGCAGTAGTGAGATACTAATTTGATTATGAGGCCGAGGGCCTGAGATATGTACGCCACGAGGTGGCTTGTGATTGATATGAGGCTGATGGCCTAGATTTGATGCCACAATATGGCTTGATATTGCGCTTGGGCTGTAAGGGGCACCTCCCGAAATCTGTACACCTCAGTGAGTGCAGGTACCCATTGTGATGTGAGATATAGCCCGAGGGGCTGGTATTGTTCTATGTGATTGCTCGATGGGCTGTTATTGTTCCGAGATATTGCCCGAGGGGCGAAGTTGTTGACATTCTGCCTGAGGGGCGAACCTTTATATGTTTATCTTTCATATTTACTTGTCATTTTACCTGTTAAACTATGGTATTTGTACTCGAGACGCGGATTTCTGTGCTTTTTTGCACTAACTGTTTTTGGCATTCATTTGCGTAACTGTTGGAAAAGTCATTTTCAAAGAAGTTTAAACTGAGCCAAAATATTTTAAAGAGATTTTTACAGCTTCACTGCTTTCTTACTGGTTTTGAATTGCTTATGTACAACATCTTGGTATGCTTTACGTGATTTCTTGCCTTCAGTCTTTATTTACATTTGTTACTCACTGAGTTGGAGTACTCACTTTACTCCCTACACCTTGTGTGCAGATTTAGGTATTTATACACCCGGTAGCGGGTTTTGGCTTATTGGAGGCAGAATCATTAGAGTTTAGCAAGGTAGCTGCCGGCGTTTGCAGCACTGCTTTTCTCTCTCTTCATTTCTTTAGACTGTATTTGTACACTCCAGGCTTTCAGTTGTATTTATACCCTAGTAGACACTCGTGACTTGTGACACCCAGTTAGGGCTGTGTCGGGCTGGATTTCCGCATCGTTATCTATATTTCAGTTATTTAGTATTATTTAAACCATGTTTAGACTATATTTGTGTTGATTAACTATGTAAAATGTGATTTGGGTCAAACTGGTTGGCCTTGTCTTCACGAGAGGCGCCATCACGACCGAGTTTGGGGTTAGGGTCGTGACAAGTTGGTATCAGAGCCTAGGTTACATAGGCCTCACGAGTCATGAGTAGGTTTAGTAGAGTCTCGCATATCGGTACGGAGACGTCTGTATTTATCCTCGAGCGGGTGCAGAACCTTTAGGAAAGAGTATAGATTCTTGAATTCTTATTGTGCGTCCTTGATTCAGCTTGAAATGTAACTCTTGAAATTCCTTCCATGCATTCGTATGCGCGCATGAGCATAGTATCAGATGTGCCTTGATGGCTTATGATTCCCTGATCGAGGGGCGAGATGTGATCTCTGTGAGTTGATGTTGGGCCAGTCTGGAGGACTTAAGGCCGGATCTTTGCCTATGGCTTGAGCACCGAGGTGCTGATTGTGTGAGCAAGTATTTTTGAACTTATATGTTCGGTATTGTCCTTATTAGTGGAAGTGACGGCTGGATAACTATGTGATGAGTATGCTGGTACTGCGAGATATATCCATATGATTGGGAAACAATGAGAAAGGTCTGCTTGAGGATAGAAGAACTATTAGGTCTTTGAATTCTATCTTGATTCGAGGTATAGCCCCGGGTTATGGGCGTGTGAAGAATCTTTTCATGTTCCCCAATTGTGAGTGAAGTAAATTTCATGTTGCAGTATGAGTTCAGACTCAGGAAGACTAGGTGACTGCGTAAAGTTCATGATGGTTGAAGGCATGCGGAAAGGTTAGTTCGAGCCGAAGCAGGTGGGTTATCACCCGCAGAGTGTTCGGAAGTTGGTGCGATCTTATGTTGTCTGTTGGAAGACCTCATTTGCAAGTGCAAGAGATATGTTGTAATTTAAAATGGGTCACTTAAGAGAGTGGGTGTAACTGTTGCGAGAGTGAATGCGAGATTTGCAGGAGATTTAAAGTACTAGATGATCTGTGTTTTCACAAGCTTACAAAGGTTTTGAGTTTAATCTCACTATGGTATTATGGCGGCAATAGAGTATATGCGTTATAAGTTATTGAGTGTGTTTTGATCTTTGGCTTCGAGCCAAGTGGGGGAGTCTGCTATTGATTAGTTGATTGCACGGTTATGTGCTATGTGGGTTCCAGTTTAAGACGTTCGGGTGAATCAAATATGGCCTATGGAGGTTGAGACCGAGGATGGCTCGAGTAGAGGAAAATTTTGACGAAGGTTATATTATGCTTCATAGGTGCGTGAGAATCACGGAATGTCTTGAGTTGTTATTGGCAAGAATGCTCGGCGCATAGAGCAGGAAGTTGCTTGGTTGTACTGGAATTAAGGTACAATCTGCGGTGTCAGAGTGCTAATGAGGCCCAGGTTATTCGGTTCGTTTGATTAGGCTTATTGCAGTTTGCATAAGAGTGGATAGCTCTCGAGAATAGTTCTAATGGGTTCAAGATTTTACATATATCAGTTGGGTATCTTCAAGTTGTGTATGTGGCTAGAAACCGAGCTTTTATTGGAAGATGTCAAGACTTGTGGTAATTTCTATATCAATTATGGAGTTCTATATATCAGTATTAGGAAGGTAATTGTTCCAGATTCACAGGAAGTCCCTTCGGGTTAGGTATTTTGAACGTGGTGCTTTTGGGAAAATATTTAAGAGAGTGATCAGCAGCTTATGAGCCTCATACAATGTGGTTTTATACTTGGATCTTGTGCGATAAGTCTGGGTTGAGGAATTGTGGCGCAACAACAAGAGGGGATATCAAGTTGAAGGTGAATCAGAAGGAAACTCGAATAGTTGGGATAGCTTGGTAGTAGGCCGGATCAGTATGGTAAGAATATGATTAGTTCATTGGGTATTTACGAGGTAATGAGTTTCTACAGGTATTTCACGTCAATGCTCTTAGGTTTTGATGGCTTGCATAACTTGGTCGAGTTAGAAGGATTCATTCCTGGTAGGTCTGGTTTGTGTGAGGGGAACTCGGAGAGTTCTTGCTGGTTTCTACCTCGGTTGGAGATGTATATTTTCTATGGGCATGAGGAGCATGGGATGTATAGTTATTTTCTTCTACATGGGACCAATGGAAAGTTCTTGACTAGTTGATTACGTAGATGTTTGTGGCTCGGAAGGAAGCTGAAGTTCTTAGGGTATCCTAGGATGGTATGGTATATGCGGTATGTTGTGGAGGATTGATATTTGCAGGTGGAAGGTTATAGTTCAGTTCTGAACGAAAAAAAATATTCTTAGGCAGCACGTGCAGCTTCAGATGATTAAGGAAATGGTATTGCTAAATGGAGTGATTTGACGAGGGTATATGTTTCAGAAAAGGCAATGTGATTAAGTTGATGGTACTTCGGTAGTATTGCGGCACTTTCTTATTAGATCGACTGCTGATATTCGAGTTTTCTTGGTGGCGCAGAGGAATTTTAGTGTATATCTCGTGGAATGATTGGGTATTTGAGGTGTGGTACGTATTCAGACGGCGGGATTGGCATCAGGTATGGTGATTCGTGTTCTATGTGGAGATGCAGACTGGGAGTTCTCATGTTCAGGCTATGTTGTGGTTGCGGGTCGCGTGTATTGGCACTGTTTAGTGACTATCAGGGTTTGGAGACCCGAACGGATCTTTTGTTGCTTAGTATGTTACATTTTGGATGTGATATTGGGTTCAAACTGGTTGTCTATGTGTTGTGTCATTTTGGACTATTGCGCTAAGGCGGCGCTGTTGGCTATGCCGGAAATGCCACATTGAGTGGCGAGGTTCGACGGATTATGTCCTAGTAGAGTAGTTTTATATTTTGAAGACCCAGCAGACGGTTGGGAAGGACTGTCTTTCTTATTTGGGCTTTAGTGATGGATGTCAGTGTAGAGGCTTCTACCATTGATTTAGTTCCGATGGTGAGGGACTTTTCGGATGTGTTTCTTATGGCCGGGCATGTCGCCAAGCAAGGTTGTTGATTTCAGTATTGATTTGATGTCGGCCACCATATCGTATGGCACCAGTAGAGTTAAGGAGTTGAAGAAGCAGCTTCAGGACTTCGTTGATAAAGAGTCCGTTGGCAGGCCAATATAGATGTGTGTTCTAACTTGAGTCGGCTTGGTTGGCTCCGAATTTGGATTGTTAAGGGAGGTGTTGATTCGATTATTATTGGGATTATTAGTAATCTGAGAAGGTCTATGAGTTACCATTCTGTGTTGCAAGGTGTTGTGATTTGTTGGTTATAGGCAACTATGGTGCGGTTCTATTGGGGTTTCATAGTGGGAGTCGAGCGGGAAGAGAAATTAGGTGTTGCTCGGTGAATGGCGTATCAGTTATGTCCCTTCGGGTTTGTGTAGTGTAGGTTACTTTACCGTGGGTATGATGATTTGCTTTGGTTCCAGCCATCAAATGGCGCGCGGTTGTTAATTTTGAGCATAGTGACTTGAGGTGGTTCATGTGTAGCAGTGTTGGATAGGATCGCACATCGCATAAAAGTTATGTGGAGGTAAGATCTTGCAGTTAGATTCATGTGTTCTATTCCTATGATGTGAGATGGGTTCTCAGCCTTGTGTTGTGGTGGTACCGGTGAGCTTGAGGTACAACTCTTATCGGTATTCGGATGTTGTGTGCAACTGCTGTGATTAGAAGTTATCACTACAAGTGTTTGAGTTATGTGGTATATCAAGTGATTGCACCTGAGATAGCAGATATGGTTTGCTACAGCTTGTTCGGACTTATTCACAGTATAAATGTGAGATTCTGATCGTATTGATGATATTAGAAGTAGAAATGTGGTTCTATGGTTTATGGACTAGGATGGATTGTGAAATTTCAGTTATATTGTGTTATCGAACCTATGTGAGATAGGGTGATGTAGGATCACCCCAGGGTATATGCATGGTGAGGTTATTCGGCGATTGGTTGGCTTTTGGAACAACTCTAGGCACTTTCGAGGAGGAACGTATGTTTAAGTGGGGGAGGATGTAACGACCCGACCGGTCATTTTGAGCTTTTGCACTTTGATCGCTAGTTCTCGGGCATGACTTGCCCCGTGTGATGTATTACGACTTAAGTTAATCGCTGGTTTGGTTTTCAGGGTAATCAAAATGAATTTGGAAGAAAACAGTTCTCAGTTGAAGCTTGAAATTTGAAAAGTTTGACCAAGATTTTACTTGTTTGTATATGATCTCGGATTGGAATTTTTATGATTTGGTTAGCTCCGTTAGGCAATTTGGGACTTATGAGCGTGATCAGAATGCATTTTGGAGGTCCGTGGAAGGCTTAGGCTTGAATTGGCGAAGTTGAGATTTAGGCGTTTTCTGGTTGATAGGTGAGATTTTGATATAGAGGTCGGAATGAAATTCCGAGAGTTGTAGTAGCTTTGTGGCGTCATTTGGGATGTGTGTGCAAAATTTCAGGTCATTCGGATGAAATTTGATAGACTTTTCGATCGAAAGCATAATTTAAGAGTTCTTAGGCTTGAATCCTATGTTAAATTGGTGATTTGATGTTGTTGTGAGCATTTCGAAGTTTTGAACAAGTTTGTACGATGTCATGGGAAGTGTTGGTACAATTGGGTTGAAGTTTCGGGGGTCCCGGGTAGGTTCTGGGATGTTTTAGGCCGAAAATCATAGCTGTAGCAGGTCCTAAAGGGTTGCAGGCCTCAGAACCCACCAGTGCGGTCCGCACAAAATGAAGTGCATCCGCGGTAGGTGCTGTAAATGCAGTGCAGCTGCGGTGGGGAATATTTCACTGGTCCTACTACGGAAGCTCATATCTTTTGATCTACAAGGAATTTTGAGATGATTCAAATACGTAAGTTGTAAATCTGTGAATCTAGTTTTCAGAAACATATTATAATAGGCATTTGGACATCTGTAGAGAAAGTTATGGCCAAAATACTACAACCTATCACTGCAGATAAAAACCTTTGCGGCCACAGTCATTTTTGTACGGACCGCTCTGGTTTTGTGCGGACCGAGGTCATTTTTGTGCAGTCCACAGAGGTGAAAATCCGTGGGGTACTCTATAAATATGAGGTTTTGGATTTTATTTAATGTTTTGACCTAGATAGCTCGGATTTTGGCGGTTTTTTGAAGGTTTTTCAAGAAATTCATCGGGGTAAGTGATTCTAACTCAGATTTGGCTAGAGTACATGAATCTATCATTGAATTCATCATTTAATTCATGATTTGGGATGGAATTTGGGAAGAAAATTTGTGGAATCTTCCAAAAATATAAAATGATAATTTGAAGGACCAAATGGTATCAGAATTGGATAATTTTGGTATGGTTAGATTCGTAAGGGTACGAGGATTCTAAAAATGTAAATTTTACCTGATTCCGAGACGTGGGCCCGGGTTTTGGTAATTTTGGGAATTGTGTCATAGTTTGATGGTTTTTGCTTGGGCTTTGTTCCCTTAGCATATTTTGACGTCCACGTTTTGATTTTTTGATAGATTCGACGCGCGTGGAGGCCGATTTGAGGGGCAAAGGCATCGCGAGCTAGAGATTTAGTCGGTTCGAGGTGAGTAATGATTGTAAATGATGCTCTAATGGTTTGAAACCCTGGATTGCACATCGTAGTGCTATATTGAGGTGAGGCACACGCTTGATGACGAGTGTGGGGTCGTGTACTATTGGGGATTGTGACTTGATCCGTCCCGATTGATTATTTTACCGCGTATTTGACTGAAAACTATTTGTTATCATCATTATTTGGGCTGAATGCCATATTTGGGCCTAGTGCCAGCTATTTGAACCCTTCGGGGATTTTTGTTGATATTTCCTCATTTTTTTTAATTTATACGTGAACTCAGTCATGTTATTTCCACTATTTTCAAAACTCAGCCAAGTTTATTTTGCTTTAACACTTGAAATGATATTTCAAATAATATTTTTGGGCTGAGCATCATGTTTTACAATTGCCCGAGTGGCTTAAGTCATTTTTGACTGAGTAAGGCCGATGGCCTGTATTGTGAGGATACTTTTGGATCGGGCTGCACGCCGTATCCGTGAGATACTGATTTGATTATGAGGCCGAGGTCTTGAGATATGTATGACTCGAGGTGTCTTGTGATTGATATGAGGCCGAGGGCCAAGATTTGATGCCACGAGATGGCTTGATATTGCGCTAGGGTCGTAAGGGGCCCCTCCTAGAGTCTGTACACCCCCAATGAGCGCGGGTACCCATTGTGATGTTAGATATAGCCCTAGGGGCTGGTGTTGTTCTATGTGATTGCCTGAGGGGCTAGTATTGTTCTGAGATATTGCCCGAGGGGTGAAGTTATTGACATTGTGCCCGAGGGGTGAACCTTTATAGGTTTATCTTTCATATTTACTTGTCATTTTACCTGTTAAACTATGGTATTGTGCCCGGGAGGTGGATTTCTGTGCTTATCTGCACTAACTGTTTTTGGCATTCATTTGTGTAACTGTTGGAAAAGTCATTTTCAAAGAAGTTTAAACTGAGCCAAAATATTTTAAAGAGAATTTTACAGCTTCACTGCGTTCTTATTGATTTTGAACTGCTTCTATACAACATTTTGGTATGCTTTACGTGATTTCTTGCCTTCAATCTTTATTTACATTTTGTTACTCACTGAGTTGGAGTACTCACTTTACTCCCTGCACATTGTGTGCATATTAAGGTATTTATACACCCGATAGCGGGTTTTGGCTGATCGGAGGCAGAGTCATCAGAGTTTAGCAAGGTAACTGCCGGCGTTCGCAGCACTGCTTTTCTCTTTCTTCATTTCTTTAGACTGTATTTGTAAACTCCAGCTTTCAGTTGTATTAATACCCTAGTAGATTTTGATGACTTGTGACATCCCGGTTAGGGTTGTGTCGAGCTGGATTTCCGCATTGTTATCTATATTTATGCTATTTAGTGTTATTTAAATTGTGTTTAGACTATATTTGTGTTGATTAACTATGTAAAAGGTGATTTGGGTCAAATTGGCTGGCCTTGTCTTCACGAGAGGCACCATCACGACCGGGTTCGAGGTTAGGGTTGTGACACTAATTTAAGGTGGATTTAATTTGCATGCATATTCTTTACCATATCTGTCTTAAGTTTTCCGGTTAATTGATTTGATTTGGGATTATGTGATTCTTTTCCTTCCTTGAATAGTGACCCTAGTACTATATAAACCCCTACTTAATTCCCCCTAAGAGAGTCTTGGAATCACTCTCTCTCACCCGCACTTATTCTATTCTGGTTCTCTGAAAACTATCATGTTTGATTTGGTTCTTGACCGGCTAAAAGCCAAGGCCACCGTTGAATAAATAACCTTCTCCGGTGCAAGCACTGCTAGGAGAGCTTCTGAGGCTCTTGTGAACTCTAAAGCACCAGAAACTTGAGATTCTCACTAATCTTCTTGTATTGTTGCTACTGATTTACTGTTGAAACTCTAATTTTCTCACTCTTTTGCTTGTTTATCTTCACAACTGGTTCGTGCTCTTGACCCTTACAATTTTAATTGTTGTTTCTCTACCTGTTCGTTTTTGTGTGCATTCTGTGTGTCACTACCATCAAATAGAAAAGCATGACTTAGGCTTATTTGCAATTTGTGAATCATGTGTGATATTATGTTGAATGATTTACTACAATTTCATGGTCAAAATACTATTTTGAGGATCTAAGTCCATTAATATCAAGTCTAATACTTTTGAAATAATCCTTGTTACACATAGTTGTTCATGCTACAGAATCTCTGACCTCTTTGGAATTAGGTAGTACCTCATATTAACCTATCATACTTATTGAACTATGTTCATGACCGTGTTTCTCCTGAACTTTCATGTTAAGTCTTTCTATAAGGACCTCTGCTTGTTATGTTCTCAAGATTATGTTTTTTTTATTATGTCTTGCCTTGGATTTCATGTTGAAGTCTTCCCTGTGAAGACTATTATTGTTATCTTCTCAGAATTATCCCCTGAACATGTTTTCCATCTTAGATTTCATGCTAAGTTCTCATGTATGAGCTGTTATTTTCCACCTTCTCAAAATTAGTTTTGAACCGTGTTTATCTTAGGTTTTCATGTTAAAGTCTATCCACTAGGAGCTTCTGTTTAGCTATCTTCTCAGAATTGTATTATGACCATATTTCCCTTGAATCTTCATGATAAGTCTTTCCCGGGAGGAACCCCTGTTTGTTATGCTTTTGGTGATTAAGTTCTAACTGCTATAGGATGTTTATCTTTGTGATGTTGTCACTTCGAATTAATTTTATGAACCTGTAAGCCGTCCGATGTGTGTTTGTTCTGACCTATGTATTCTGCATACCCATTAATGTTGTATATGCCTGTAGGAATTCTTTCATGAGATTGTATGAGGTTAATAGGCTCTCAAAGGTATTATGGTCTTGTTCATGTGCTCTTTTACCTCTTAGGCATCATATCCCAGGATGTTATTTATAATTGTTGTTTTTATTAGTTGTAACACTAAGAACCTAATGTGCTTATGTTATTGCCTGAACTGGAGGTCGCGTAAATTACTAGTTTGCACTTGTGTGCTTTGTATTCCTGTTGGTTGTTAATAATAATGAGTAAACAAGGTAGTTACTTCTGTGTTTTAGGCACAGTCTATTGGGTCAAGTTTGGTATTGGGTTTGAAGTACACTGTCACTATGGCCTTTGCACCTGGAGTTTGGGCCTGCCGTCCGCATGAAGTTCTAAGTCTATTTGAAGGCCCAGATGTCTTACTGGGATATTTTGTATTTGTAATTGGGCCTGTAACTATTTTATTTGGTCTGTAATAACTTGCAAAGATAGATAATGGGAAAAATAGTTTTAAAAGGGGGATGTGGTAGTTTAATTCTCACATAAATGGGTAGAAAGCATGCCTATATGATCAAATGACCTTACTTGCTACTTATTTATCATGCTTTATTTCTGCGTATGATCTGTTACTAAATACCATGCTTGTAGGCCTTCCAAATTTGACTGTCTCGCTTAGAATTATCAGTTTAGGACCATAAGTAACCGATAATTAATTGTTGTCAATGTGACTTACAATATTGTCTAGAAAGCATATCTATAGGACTTATTATGTGATCACTCGTTGGTTCTTGTTACCACTCTTAGAAATCATGTGTTAGGACTTAACAATTAGCAACATGCCTATAGGATTAGCTCAACTGTTCATGCTATCAACTATGTTTTCAATACTTTACGCCTAGAAATTATGACTATAGGATCCATAAACAAGAACTTGCATCATTTAATTGTTGTATTGATCAAAAGCATTCTAAAACATGATCATTTAAATATCCTGCCTATAGGACTTAAACAACTAGATCTAATTGTTTGATTATCCTTTTATGAATTGTGAACTTGATTAATTACAACTGGTCATCCACGTCGTCACATAGCAATCGTATTTTAGGTCTAATTAATTCAATGACGCATTAACTCATAGTTGTCCAGCTTAACCAAATGATTAGTATAGCATGGTTATAGGGCGATTCATCTATCAATATTTCCAATGCCCCGATCATTGTTAACTGTTAATTATTGGACATTCATACGAGTTTACATGTGGAGGTGAATATGAGCCTTTTGTGCTAACTGTACCTTTTTATGAAGTCCTATTTGTTTGAATTATAAGGTGCCTAGTCTTTTAATTTTGAGCAGCCCAGGAAGAGTGTTGTACCACATAGTAGTCCATGGGACGGGTAGGCATGTGTAGGGTATGACCTAGAATTGAATTAGTGTGCTTTAGGTAAACAACTTAAAGATAGTAATCAGGTAGCTAGAGATGATAGTCTGTGTTCGTTGGATAATATAAGCAACCATTGCACTTAAAAAGTTACAAAGTATTATTTATATTGCACGGAACGATCCTGTAGGCTAAAAAATTTAGGACTCCCCATTATGTCTGATTACTCCTTATATAGTTAATGTTTAGATATATTCAAGATCAATATCTTGTAGTCCAAAAAGTTGTAACTATTAATTTTATTAGTGAATAAAGTGTATTCTTTCAAATTCTCCCCTTTAAATTATTTGTGTATTACTTCTTTCGATTAATTATTTCATCACACCTAAAATAACTAATTGCTTAGTTAGACCTTTTGTTCCTTTAATTCAATAATGAATTAACTTGCATGTTCACTTATAATAATTGTTTATAATTTGATAAAAATCCACATAGTCAAGAATTTAGCCAGGAAGCACAGTTGTGGACTTTAGAGAGTGTCTAACACCTTCTCTTTAAGGTAATTTGAGCCCTTATCGGTCTTTGGTATTGCAGACTAGTTAAATCAAATTTACATCCAAATAGGTGGCCTAACGCATCTTAAAATTTTTTAGGTGGAGACTCTTCTCTTTTAATCCCATTTTAAAAGAATTATCAAATGTTGAAATTCATTTACGCGAGAAAATGGGGCGCGACAGTAGGAACATAGATAAGATAATAACAGAACAAATAGGAAACATAGAGGTAAACTACATAAGGAATACAAGCGTGAAAGTTACATACAAAACAAAAGATATAGATTGGAAAAAAAAAGAGTGCATGTATATGTCTAACGAACGAGTAATCATAACAAAAATCTAATTTCCTTTCTTTTCACGGAAACACGCAACAAGCCAACCTTATTTCAAATTGCACGGAAATACTCTTTGTGCCAACATCATACCAATTGCACGAAAAATACCTATCGTGCCCAAATATTGTCCTAAGGACCCAATCATCATCTCTTATTACGGATAAAAATCTAAAGTAATATAATAATAACAGGTATATATGTGTGTTCATGATACCACGGTCAAGTTAAGTATGTAAACAATCTCAAAAATAACACGTTAGATCCTTTTAAGATGCCATACTTTCTGACATGATTTCTAATATAGATAATTAAATTCATTAGTCATAGAATTAAGTGAACCATAAGTCAAGGGATCACTAAGTTCAACAAGGCAAGAAGAAGCATATAATCACCCCTCCCGAGCATTGAAGCCCTAGCACATGCATATTAGCTCGTCACCTCTTATATGAATCACCCCCGCATGTAGAAAATAATATTATTTATTAAAACAATTCCCTCAACAAATCTAGGCAAGATACTTACCACTTTTCAAAATAAAATCAAAAATCCCACACGACTTTCCCTTTGGAACAAGCCTCCAAACCACCTGAATCTAATTAATTATTATTCAAACAAGTCAAAACAAACTTCAGAAACATACCTCGAATGAAAAAGATTTAATCTTTAGCATAATTAAAAAAAGATAACAAAAAGTCAATCCGTGTCCATGTGGTCAAAATCTAAAATTTAAAAATAAATCCCGATTATTCATTCACTCCTGAGCCCATATATGTGATTGTTTCGAAATCCGACCTCAATTTGAAATCTAAATCTCAATTTTATAAAATCCCTAAATTCTACCAAACCCCCCCAATTTCTACTTTGAAATTCTTAGTTTTGATGATGAAATTTATGAAAAGTAATGAAAAATTAATAAAAACGAGTTAAGATTACTAACCCTTCAATTTTTTGGGAAGAAATTGCTCTCCAAACATCACCTCTATGGAGCCTAAGGTTAACAAATGGTGTAAAATGAGTTAAATACCGAAATCCCCACATTCTACGAAGCCTTGTTCGCAATCGCGATGTTCGCAAATGAGAACCATTGTTCACAAATGTGATCAGTGGATGAGCCCTTATGATATTGCAAGTGCGACACTAACCTCGCATTTGCAAAGTACCCATCCATTGCAAATGCAGTGAAAGTTTCGCATTTGCAAAAGCTGTCCTGCCCAGATCCCAGTCGCATGCAACATTGTCGTTGCAAATGCGATAGACCCCTATCTCGCAAATGCGACATTTTCTTCGCAAAAACGATACTGACAATCCCAGCCCCCACTTTAGAAATGTGAGCCTGACTTTGCAAAAGCGAAACTCGCATTTGCGAATAGGTCTTCACATTTGCGAGACCTGCAACTTATCAACACCATATGTTTCATCAGCTATGCAAAACATCCGCAACCCATCCAAAACTCTCTCGAGCCCCTCGGACTCCAATCCAAAAACTCACACAATAACATCATGCAGACTTGATCACGATCTCAATTCATCAAATTAACATAAAAATTCAAGAATGATCATTTAAAACTCAAAATTTTCAAGTTCAAAACTCATTTTTCCAACTTTTCATATAACGCACCGAAATGGCCTCCGGTTACCCGGGACCCCAATCGAACATACGTACAAGTCTGAAATTAATTATATGAACCTACTAGAATCGCAAAATACCGATCATCGGTCGTTTACCAAAAATGTTGACCGTGGTCAACTCTAGTGATTTTCAAGCCCAAAAAATCACATTTTCTTTAAACATTCACACTTAATTTATTCGAAAATCGACGCAGACCACGTATGCAAGTCATAAGTCATCAAATGGAGATAAAAAAATTTATGAAACACAGAAAGGGCACATAGTACTCAAAATATCCTGTCGGGTCATTACATTCTCCCCCACTTAAACATAGGTTCATCCTCGAACGTGCCAAGAGTCATTCTAAAGCTATCAGTTATCTGAATAAACCCATCATACCCATACACATGAGTGATCTCATGCCACCTCGGTCTATATAAGTCCATGAACATGACTCAAACTGAAGATTCTTCCTTTGACCTTAGCCCATAGCGCATGGAACCAAATTCCAACATCCGAAATCCCCTATAAGATCTGATCCTTGTATATATAAAGTGTATCAATCTCAACAAGTTGCATCAAGCCATCAATACATTTCAAGATCAAACCACATGATGTGCCATATAACTCATGTACTCACAACATTAACTTCCAACCACAATAGTTGCTTATCACCTGTCTCAACCCAAAATCAACCGTCGTGATGGCGCCTATCGTGGAACTTGGCCAACCTCAACTCAACTAGCCCAACAACATAACAATAAGTTTGAAAACATTAACAGAAGTGTAGAACATTTAAAGAAAACTATTTGAAACATAAGAAATCCCAATATACGATACAATCCAGCCAACAATTAGGGTGCCATGAGTACATGAGCATCTAGATCAGAATATAGTCCACTATAATGTCTAGAGAAATAAATTGAAAATACAACAAAATATAAAGAAGGAGAGTCAAGGCCCGCGAATGCAGTGCAACTACCTTGATAGCCTCCAAACTATGGGATCCTCGATCAACAATCGCCGCCATGAACAAAGTCTCCTAGATCTGCACACGAGGTGCAGAGAATAACGTGAGTACACCAACTCAGTAAGTAACAAGTCTAAACTTCGGACTGAAAGGTAGTGACGAACTCAACTACAACAGATATAAGAGAAATAAAATGTGCAGAAACGTAGGCATGCTTTCAAGTTAAATAGATAGCTCAAGACAATAAAGTAAATACAGATCTGAACAGAGTAAGGTATACAACTCAGCTATCTCTACATGCTAATGCACAGACTGTATGAAATGCACCATGTGATCCTACTCTCAAGTGCTCAACCACTCAGTACTGTATATGGCCATCCAGCCCAGGAAAATCCATCCCGGAACATATACAACACCAATTGTAAGTCACCCAGTACCGAGGAAAAAGAGCAATCTAACCCTGTGGAGAAATCCATCTCCAGGTATCAAGTACTTCGGACAAATCCTTCTGCAGGGATATCCATCCCTCAATAACATCATCCGCGCTAACTGGGGGTGTGTTACAGACTCCGGAGGGGCTCCTACAGCCCAAGTGCTATCATAATATTCAATATAACTGTTGCGGCGTGCAACCCGATCCCATAACTGTCACTCATAACCAGGCTCTCGGCCTCACTCAGTCATCAATCTCTCCAGTCTCACCCGCGGGCTCCCAGTGTCATAATAACAAACCCGGAACAATGGTATGATGAGTCAATAACTAACTAAGACTTAGATATGATATAAAAATGCATGAACATGACTGAGTACGTAATATTAATGAAAATAATAAGATGACAGTAAGAATCGACCACTAAGGGTCCCAACAATACCAACATTAAGCCTAAACATGATAACTAGCATGATTTACAGCTCAATTAATTTATCACATTATGAAAGCATGGATATCAACAGGATAGAGTCACTAAATGGTGCCATGGGATCACCCAAGTCCCAATTATCGTGGTGCACGCCATCACGCCCATCACTTGGCATGTGTGTCACCTCAATACCAATCACTTAACACATAATTTGGGGTTTCGAACACTCAGAACCAAATTTGGAAGCGTTACTAACCTCAAACCAAGGAAAATCTTACTCCGAAAGGCCTTTGCCTCTCAAATCGGCCTCCAAACGTCCCGAATCTAGCAGCAAACAATACAATATGATCAATACAAGCTAAAGGAATCAATTCCACAAGAAAAATACCAAATTATAGCCAAAATCCGAAATCGGCTCAAACCCGGTCTCTGGGTCCACGTCTCGAAATTCGACAAAAGTCAAAAAACCCAAAATCCCATTCACTCACGAGTCTAACCATACCAAATTTACTCAAATTCGATAACAAAATCCCATTCAAAGCCTCAAAATTCCATCTTAAGAACACTTCCACCTTTCCCCAATTTTTCACCCCAAATCACAAATTGGATGTTAAAATTAAAGATATAATCATGGGATTTAACCAAAACGAAGTGAAAAACACTTACCCCAATCAACTCCGCAGAAATCCCTTCAAGAATCGCATAATCCGTGATCTCTAGCTCAAAATATGAAAAATGAGCTCAAAGCCTCGATTTTGAATTTAACACTGCCTGCCCAGATTTCCTTCTTCGCGAACGCGATCGTCCTCTCGCGTTCACGTAGTCCAACTTGACTGCCTCTCCACTTTACTCTTCACAAATGCGACAACTGCTTCGCGAACACGATGCTTTACCATCTCAACCCTTCACGAACGCGACCATCACCTCGCGAACGCGTAGAACAAAAGGTTGGGGGGTCGCCAACTACCTCTCTCCTCTTCGCGAACGCGACCCTACTCCCACGTTCGCGATGCACATGCAAACCACACCTTCACGTTCACGTTTCCCTTTCACAAACACAAAGAACAAATCATCATCATCTCAGAAATACTCTTCGCGAACGCGAGGCCCCTCTCGCGAACGCGGAAGAGGAAACTAAAAAAATGCAGTAGTAGATATTTGCAATCTCACCAAGGCCAAAAATGATCTGTTAACCACCCGAAACTCACCCGAGGACCTCAAGACCTCAAGAAAACATGCCAACACATCGCATAACATCATTTTGAACTTAGTCAAATCTTCAGATCACCTCCAATAACATCAAAAACACGAATTACACCCGGATTCAAGCCTAATGAACTTCTAAACTTCCGAATTCTACACGCGATGCCGAACCAACCAAACCACGTCCGAATAACCTCAACTTTTGCACAAAAGTCAGAAATGACACCAGGAACCTACTCTAACTTCCAGAAATCCAATCCGACCCCGATATCAAAATTTCCACTACCGTCCAAAATTGCCAAAATTTTAACTTTCGCTAATTCAAGCCTAATTTTATCACGAACCTCCAAATCACATTCCGAACATGCTCATAAGTCTAAAATCACCTAATGGAGCTAACAGAACTATCAAAATTCAAATCCGAGGTCGTTTATACATAAGTCAACATACGGTTAACTTTTCCAACTTAAGCTTTCAATTAAGAGACTATGTGTCTCAATTCCCTCAGAACCCGAACAACCTAATTCGGTGTATCATAATATATTTGAGGCACAAAAGAAGCAGGAAATGGGGAAACGGGGCTATAACTCTCGAAATGACCGGCCGGGTCGTTACATCACCAAACCTAGTATCCGTAATACTGTATATCAAATAAACCTCATTTCGAATCTTTTCAACACTGACAATAATGAAAGAACCATGTATAAACTCATAACCACTCATGAAATCAATAAATCATGGAGTTTTCTCATACGACAAGGACCAATGCCAAGTTTTGAGCTGACTAGTGACATTTTTCTTCCAAACATGTCTTATCCCAACCCGATTGGCAAATTTTCTGGTCCAATAACCTCGTCTCACTCAGTACAAGATATTCAACTAGAAGTCTCACTAAGGGCCACATGGAATCTCACACAACGCGGTCTGTATACCAAGCAATCAATAATGCATATATATTTAATAAGGGAAATAAGACATGATAAGAGGACTATCCGACAAGTGCAACTATTATAACAACAAAAACATAATTTCCACGAACTCATCCCACAAAAGTAAAAAAAAACACATGAAATAAACACAAGGAAGAGTATCACGCATAACTCTGTTGAGGTGCACAACCCGATACCAAACATATCAATCCACATAGGTATACCCATCGAGCCATAATACGCATGCTCACTAAGCACATGTGCGTCAACATCAAGTACGATATAGTGCACAAATATAATGGTAGGGAGATGAATAGGCATAATACAATATGGAGAAACACAAGCACGACTAAAGTGCAATAAGCAAATCAACATTACAAGAGTCATCTTACTTATATATCGCCACAAGGCCTAAACAAGATCACAACATGTGTGTGAACAATTAAGTATCCTCACAATCCATCATAGCATAAGAGAGAAACACATAACATAGACCACGTCATGAATAACATCAATTCTATACGATGATATACCTACAGTAAAAGTTGCATAAGAGTAAGCAAAGTCGATCCGATATAGAATATACATTCTCATTAGGCCTACTGATAGCCCCCAAACCAATTCCGAACATACCCAAATAGATAACTAACCTTCTAAAGTTCATAGTAACCTATCCATAATACATACCATCAGTTGTCTATTTTTAATATATCTTCACAGTCCGTAACTAAGGAATAGTCTGCCTACATAAGCATCGAGTCCCTAAACCTTAGGAATACCAAATTTCCATATCTGATCCTAACTCCACTACTTAAACTGATACACCACTCATACACAATCATCTTACAGAAAATACTCACATAAATCTTCTGCGCCATGTAGTAAAACTTGAGCCTCATCAGCCAAAAATCAGGCAATCACCATAATACTAGTCAAACATCCGAAATTTAAAACACAATGCATCTCCTAAAATGCACACCCTTCTCAGGCAATACCAAATAGTGCCAACATTGTCTTAAATATCCAAAATTGTCCATGCCTTCTAGAACTCATGACCTTCCCTTCGAAACTAAATAACAACCTTGTACTTGCAACTATCAATTCCACACAGAGCACCACAACTATTATCCTAACTTGTCAAAATACAAAAATATCATAATCACCTCAATCACAAGTAGGATAAACACCTCACCAACCGAGAACCTTCTATCTGACTCAATCCGGGAGGACATCACCACATGCAACAAACCTTATATATCCATATGAAATATCAACCTTAAGCCATGGTCAGAACCATCACGAACTCTTTGGAATCCATTTAAATATCACCAAATCATCCGAACTAGTTTTCCTCTAAATCAATCGAGTCGGGCAGACTGCCAACCCTAAAGGTAACTCAATCCGAGATGCTCGTTGTGAAGGGATCTTTTGTATTAAAGTCGTTTCTTGCATCTCTCTAATATGCCATGTAGAGTCAATATTGATATAAAAGTACCACAGGTCTAGACACCATCCACTACCTATCTTAAGTCCTAGCCATAAACGAATCTAAAAAATCCTTAAATATCACATATGAATCTTGAACTTAACATAACCTTCTCGTTAGTCATCCACTCCGCTCTAATCTTCGATGCACAACCAATATGCACTGAACAACCCGTGCTCCACCAACATATGAATATCCAAAACAAGTTCCCAAGTGGTTTCTTTTACTTGCATACTACATCTGCAATGAATATCGAACCCGAATCATCCCATGATCTCTATATACCAGTAAGGTATAGTACATCATGCACCCCACAAGTCCCATGCTCAAACTATACTTGAAGTCATCCTCTCCAAGTCATAATTAATCCACAAGCTTCCCTTAGTCGAGGAACTAATATAACACATGACAATACAATCCGATCTTTGATAGCAGACTCCACCACTTAGCTCGAAACCAAAGAATACATTGTTTGTAACCCACAATACCCTTCCTTCATAGCTGCCCAGATCCCGCAGTGTTAATCAAATGAATAATACTTCATAAACGTATGTAACACCAATCATAAAAGACTCAATAGACTCTACCAAGTGCATAATCATCCTTGTGACATTCAATCCAACATCCACAAGTCCTCTGAAATGGTAGTATATGCATTCCGCTGAATAGAAGTTTCATATGAATCATACAACTTCAAATCTTGTCGCAGGAGATAACCCACCTGCTTAGCCTCCAACCGACATCTCTCTATGGCCCTACTACAGTCACAACCACTATACAATCAATCCTCCTAAGTCTACACTTGTCACGACCCAAAATCCACTAAGGATTGTGATGGCGCCGGACACTACTGTCAGGCAAGCCAACCAAATTACTTGATGAAGTTCTCATTTTAGCAATCCTGAAAACTAAAATTTTCCTTCAATTTTATAAATAAAAAGATAACCTCTTCAATTCAAATTAAATGATAATCAATTAATACAAAAATATTTCAAAACCATCCCAAAACCCGATGTCACAAGTGCATGAGCAATTACTAAGAAGGATATAAAATACAACAACTGTCCGAAATACAATATTGGATAGAAAATAATTATAGGAAACTGAAGGAGACTCTGCTGGCTGTGGGTCGCCTCGAGAAGTGCAACTCACCCAAGTCTCTGTATCAACCATGCTGCTACGCCCAGAAGGTCACTAGAGATGCATGTGCCTGTGCAACAAAAATGCACTGTACACAATGAGTATCCCGTCTAATCTCGAAGAAGTAGAGACGAGATGGTCGACTTTGACACTTACTAGAGGTCTAATAATAATATATTATTAATGCGAATAATCATTAATTTATTAAGACTGACGGAAATTTCAAATAAATCAGGAACAAGTAAAAGTTCCTTTTTATGCTGAAGGTCTCCAGATTCATAATCCATTAGTTTTGAATTATCTCAACTCGGGGAGAGCAAATATTAGTATCAATAAATCTCAAGGCAAACAATACAAGCATGCGCAAATCATGCCAAGGCGTACGACCAGATCCAATAGAAAAAAATTGTGTACTGCCAAGGGTCGAACGACACAAACCATAGATGCATCTATTACCTCGCTCGGGAACTATCCATGCGACATGGTCAACATAAAATAAACAATCACCCTGCTCGCGAATCATACATGCGACGCAGGTACACATAGAAAAAGATGCTCAGATAGCCGCCAATTAAGAATTTATCCAAATAAAAGCCACTTCTCTTTTAACCATTTAAGAAAAGGAAGTTTAATCCTTTTTGATATTCATTTACTGATTCGATGTGATTTAACCAATTCGAGCTGTCAATAAGTTTACAATTAATCCAAGTATAGCATGCTTTTGGGTCCTAGATTACCCGGATAATAGCATAATAGTAGCTACGCATGGACTCTCGTCACCTCGTGCATACGTGGCCCCTACAAATAGAAGCACATAATCAATTAACTCACCTATGGGGACAATTCCCTCTTACAAGGTTAGAAAGGAGACTCACCTCGCTCCAAAGATCCATAACCGGCATTCCACATTCTTTCGAAGACTCAAACCGATGAAAAAATCTCCAAAGCTAGCCAATAACGTGACCAATCCATTAATATATACTCAATTATTCATTACAATCCAATTTATAACAATTCTTAACCCCGATAGAAAAGTTGACGAAAATGCCCTCGGGCCCATGTGTCCGAATTTCCAAAATTTTCAAAGAATAAGTTTACCCATAGCCTCACGAACTCAAATATATAATTTTCTCTAAATTCTAGACCCAAAATCGTGGTCAAATTCCAAGAATATAAATTTCTAGGTCTTTCTACAAAACCCCCAAATTTCTACCAATTTACGTGCTAAAATCCATACATAATCGATGTATTTAACTCAAGATGGTTGGGATTAGCTTTCCTTATCGTTGATGATGAAAAATCTCACTTCAAGCTCTCCCAAAAATCGCCCAAGCCAAGAAAATATGAGATAAAATGGCCAAATCCCGATTTTAAAACACCTCTCTGCCTCCACCACTTTCCACACCTGCAGTCCCTCGACCGCTTTTGCGGTTCCGCAGGTGCGGCCCCACTACCACATCTGCGGTCCTTCCCAGGCTGCCCTTTTCCCGCTTCTGCGTCTTCTCCACCGCAGGTGCAGTCCCGCATCTACGAAAAAATGACCGCATCTGCGGCCCTTCACTTCCAGTCCAAAACCGCATCTGTGGCTCTTTTGGCCGCTTCTGCGGCTCTGCACCTGCAGCCCAATTCTCGCAGGTGCGGTTATAATAGCAGCCAGCAAGTTCAGCCTTACAAAAATTCCATTTTCGATCCGTTAACCACCCAGAATCCACCCGAGGCCCTCGGGACCCCAACCAGCCCAAAACACATTACGGACTTGCTCGAGGCCTCAAATCACATCAAGCGATGATATAACCATGAATCGACCTCTAATCCAAGTTTTATGAAGTTTAGAATTTCAAACTTCTACTTTCGATGTTTAAACTTATCAAATCACGTCCGATTGACCTCAAATTTTGCACGCAAGTCATATTCGACATTACAGACCTACTCAAATTTCCGGAATCGGATTCCGACCCTGATATCAAAAAGTCCACTTCCGGTCAAACTTCTCAAAAACCTTCAATTTTCTATATTTAGCCAAATATCTCCAAAATGACCTACGGACCTCAGAATTTACTTCCGATCGCGCTCCCAACTCCAGAATCACCATACAAAGCTACTCCCATACTTGGAATCCCAAACGGACATCGCTAACACTGAAATTCACTTCAAGCCAAACATATGAAATTTCTTCCAAAATGCTAACTTCCACAATTGGCGCCAAATGCTCCCGGGTCATCCAAAACCAGATCCGGGCATACACCCTAGTCCGAAATCATCATACCAACCCGTTGGAACCTTCAGATCCCGATTTTGAGGTCGTTTACTTAAAAATCCAACCCTAGTTAATTCTTACAACTTAAAGCTTCTGAAATGAAAATTCTCTTTCCGAATCAACTCTGAACTTCCCGAAATTCAATTCCGACCACGCGTTCAAGTCATATTACCTGAAATGAAGCTTGTCATGGCCTCAAACTGCTGAACGATGCACTAGAGCTCAAAATGACCGGTCGGGTCATTACATTCTCTCCCACTTAAACATATGTGTGTCCTCGAATGTGCTAAGAACTACGCTGGAGTTGTCCTAATTCACTGTTTAATGCCTCGAGCACCCACCCATGCTACCACAACTCAGCTGGGCACCCTAGCTCGATCAATCTGAAGATATCCTTTTTCACTTAAGCAAATAAGCCTTAGAGCCCAATTCCATCATCCGAAATTCTCTGCCAGGCTTGTTTCTAACATACGCTCACCGTATCAATAATTACACGCAACACCAAAACATGACTGCATACCTTAGCTGAATTCACACTTTGCACCACTTTACTCAAGGACCATAATAACATTCTCTGATCAAATTAGTTGAAATCCCCCGAATCTGATGCCCCCAATGCACCTAATGATATATAATAAGTCATGCTCTAACTCTTACAATACCGCCATGGCGGAAGAGATGTGTGGAAATTCATAACCAACTACCGAATCAACAATCATTGGGCCTATACTCCTAACAATAACCATCGCCTCATTCTGAACCGAATAATGGTCTTTGCTCCTCAATATACTTCATATAATCAGATTGCACTGATCCTAAATCCAATAAACGTGTCTCACCCAGTACGAACTGCTCAGGCAATAAGCCACCCCGGACATGATCAAAAGTCTCATATGATGCCACACTGAGCCAATTGGCTACTAATTCGAATGTGGTACGAAAGAAAAATGAACTATAAAAAAGGAAATCTAATTACCCCACTCGGGAATCATACCTGCGATGTGGGCAACATACTAAACAGACACCCCGCTCGCGAATCATACATGCGATGCGGGCTCACAGCTAATACAAGCTTTTCCCCAAAAAAATAGGAAACAAAACACATAAAAAAAGATATAGGGAACTGTACTCAACATCACACTGTTACGGTGCGCAACCCGATCCAAATAACATAACACTCACCTAAGGAGATGCACATCGAGTTAGATTGCTCATTACAACCAAAATACCGAATATCGGTCATAAGCACACTAAGTACATAATACCATCCCTGAGGGAACATATAGCGCTATAAGTTACAAAACTCAAGCACAACTAAGGTGCGATATACAGTCTGAATCTCAAGAGCCATTTTGCTCATATAACATCATTTCTACGCGAATCCTCACCACATAAACACTTTCTCAAGCTGTCTCACAACTCACACGGTGCAATGTATCATTACACAAAATAGCTGACAATGAAATAACACCCCGATTACTCTTCCATAAGGAGCACATTGCTGAAATGAACACATCTGGCCTGATATAGAGCCCATATTCACATTAAATCCATCCACAAATCTCAAGTCGATTTCTGATTGCACCAACTAGCCTAATGACCTTTCATGTGTCCATAATAACCCTCTTTTTTCGTAACACACAAGATCAATCATCATAACCAAAGAAATCCTCCATTGTCCACAACTCAATAAACCAAGTGGCCTCCAGGCATAAGCTCTCAAATTAATGATACCATCACAATCTTCATACTTGGTTTGAATTCTTCAACCAATAGAGTGGCTACATGCCACACTTATACAACCTTCCCGTGGGCACGCTCCCACAACCTTCCGTAATGGATAACAGGTCTGTACACCTAAACCACCGGCCGCACTAACGCTGAAAAGCGATCACAAATCCTTAAGCAGGATGCGAAGCCCTTTTTCACAAAACACCAATATCAGGTGACGCCGAAGACAATACCAACTCTCCTTAAACATCAAAAATTCCTTCCTACTCATCCAAGCTTGTGACATCCTTGCCAACACCAGACTGCAACCTTGACCCTCACTTCAAATTCCATGATACTCACTGCACCCAACATGCCCATATATGATAGAACACAATTTTCATCATAACCCCGGGACCACTAATATATTAACATGTTGTCATATAAAAACTTTTCACTTAACTCACTTCAGGAGAACCATAGCCACTCACATGTGTATTCTCATAACCGTAGAATATGCAAATCTCTAAGTAGTGGTCTAGGCCACCATATCCCTTTCAGGTTCTACCTACACATTGTCCATAACAGTAGAATACTTTCTGAATAGCACCAATTACAACGACCGTCAGGTCTCACTTTTATCGTCCAAATCACTTGCATAACTTAATCGCACTAAGAGAACTAGTCATTGCCATCTTCATGCCAATTCAATCATGGCTAACGAATCTACTTCTTCTAACTTAACCTCATATGCCTTGGAAATAATAGTTCCATTAAACACATAGCGAACTGAATCCGCACTCATCCTGAGTGACCATGAATCATGAGACCACGCTGGCTCAAATCCCACGAACCATTTCATACCTCCCAATGACTACACTGCAGGTCAAACATCCTAGAACATTCTGGGCACCTTCTCATAAGCTTCTACAAAGCTTGATTCTTAACTGTACCTATAGGCTTGAAATCATTAAGCGTCACACTTTACCCCTTTGAATCCACTAGGACCGTCATTGAGAGCCACCCGCTCTGATTGGGCCACGAATATGATCAACTCCATGATTCTTCTAGCACATGCATACCCTCTCGACGAAGCACCCGACCGATTCACTTCCCTTGAAACCCGCATCTATACAAGGCATAAATCCTGACTCCTTCCCCAAGTCTAAACATGAGCCAATAAGTGCAACCAGGGCATACCTTTTAACAATTCCTTTGCTCAAATTACCACTTATGTTCTTTTTCTGTAGCTAAAATAACCCATCAATATGCTAACAACCAGAAACCTCGCAAGTAGTAAACCATGCGACCCAATCATAGGAGGTGGGACTCTCCCACTTAGCTTGAAGACACTATTACACAAATCTGGAATTCACCAGGATTATTTATCTCTTATTGATGTAACCTTGCGCAATCAACCGTCAAAATTCTCGGAATCCTACAGTAAAACCCCTTTTTATACTCTGAATCATCAACCACATTCACACAACCGATCTCTTTGCTGCATAACTAATAGAATTCTTCGCAGAAGCTTTGCCAACTATGCGACCACTAACCTACTCACAGGGAATAACCCTCCTGAGTCCGAGCTCACTCTCTAGTTTCACAAGTCCATTCACCCCTCGTGGACATCAATTAAATTTGCGGCAACATCCTTCAAATTCAAAGTTATGTTGTATCCTTTGTCTTTTCCAGCAACTCCTTCCCGTTATATCAAATCTCCTGCCGCATAATAGCCCATGCTCAAAATTAAATCTGTAGACCTCAGTCACCAGATCACTAAAATTGCCAAATCATTCCAACTCTCCTTAAGGTGCGTAGTCATCCTACCACCAAGCCCATATGCAACTCCGCCACTCTCCCACTTTGGGCAAACTCGCTTCTTTAATCAACTACTTGACATGTGCTTCTTATACCTAGCCTTCTAGAAATTTTAAACACCGCCTGACACTCCCCACATGTCCTTCCTCATACTTTGCTGCTTAATTGTTGCCTTGAATAAAATCTATCTTCGTAGCACTTGAATCCACAAATCGCTACTAACTTTAAACCTTTCCGAAGATCATCTTTCTTGAGCCATCGACATTATAAACACCGACTCGATCTTGAACCACCGCACCCCGCGATCTCTGACCGTCGCTTCTTTAATACTGACTTGCAATATCCTGCTCCAAAGGCAAATTGTAGAAGATCATAACAATGATGAACTTAGTACATTCAACAAGGACAATGACACCTCATCATGCATGAGAATTCCTCCACGCTCGCAAATACCAAGCCTCGTTACTTCATCATCCCATATCTGACCATTCTTAGTCCGATCGCCTTTCCCCTGCCAGGAATAAAATACTGAATCTCTAGATTATACACTAACTAAACCTCACTTCAAGTCATTCACTACCCCGACACGTAGGCAGATGTCCTACCATCATATCCATACTGTGGAACAATAGTTTATAACATCATGGAAACTTGTGCCTAGCCTCAGATATCTTAGAAGTACCGCTACTGAGCTAAAACGACAGAATATCCTTCCACAAGGCGACAATAATAGCTCATACAACTATACAAGGAGAAACACCTCGCAGTGCATTGGTAGTACCATATCAAATCTTCAATTCTCAATTTATAAGAAGCGGTTTGTGTCACACAAGATTGAATAGGAAGACATTAAAGGCATAAGCCTCCATGGATAAAATTGCACGATGAGGAATCAAGAAGGGAAGTATTCTTAACAGTCCTGCAGCCTCCCGAGGATAAGTACAGACATCTCCATACTGATCTGCAAGACTCTACTAGACTTGCTCATGACTCGTGAGACCCTAGGAACCTAGTGCTCTAATACCATGTTTTCACGACCCAAAATTGACTAAAGGTCATGATGGCGCCGAACACTGCTGTCAGGCAACCCAACCAAATTACTTGATGAAGTTCTCATTTTAACAATCTTGAAAACTAAGATTTTCCTTCAATTTTATAAATAAAAAGATAATCGCTTCAATTCAAATTAAATGATAAGAAATTAATACAAAAATATTTCAAAACCATCCCAGAACCCGGTGTCACAAGTGCATGAGCATTTACTAAGAAGGAAACAAAATACAACTGTCCAGAATACAATATTGGATAGAAAATAATTACAGAAAATTGAAGGAGACTCTGCTGGCTGCGGGTCGCCTCGAGAAGTGCAACTCACCAAAGTCTCCGTATCAACCATGCTGCTACGCCCAGTAGGCCACTAGAGATGCATGTGCCTGTGCAACAAAAATGCACAGAAGTGTAGTATGAGTACGAAAGTAACATGTATTCAATAAGTATCCCGTCTAATCTCAAAGAAGTAGAGACGAGATGGTCGACTTTGACACTTGCTAGAGGTCCAATAATAATTTATTATTAATGCGAATAATCATGGATTTATTAAGAATGACGAAAATTTCAAATAAATCACGAGCAGTCAAAAGTTCCTTTTTCTTGCTGAAGGTCTCCGGATTCATAATCTATTAGTTTTCAATTATCGCAAGTCGGGGAGAGAAAATATTAGTATCAATAAATCTCAAGGCAAGAGATACAAGTATGCGCAAATCATGCCAAGGCGTACGACACGATACAACAAAAAATAAATTGTGCACTACCGAGGGTCGAACGGCGCAAACCATAGATGCATCTATTACCCCGCTCGTGAACTATCCATGCGACGCGGTCAACATAAAATAAACAATCACCCTGCTCGCGAATCATACATGCGACGTAGGTACATATAGAAAAACATGCTCAGATAGCCAATTAAGAATTTATCCAAATAAAAGCCACTTCTCTTTTAACAATTTAAGAAAAGGAAGTTTAATCCTTTTTGAAATTCATTTACTGATTCGATGTGATTTAAGCAATTCGAGCTGTCAATAAGTTTACAATTAATCCATGTATAGCATGCTTTGGATCCTAGACTACCGGGACAATAGCATAATATTAGCTACGCACGGACTCTCATCACCTCGTGCGTACGTAGCCCCCACAAATAGAAGCACATAACCAATTAACTCACCTATGAGGACAAATCCCTTTTACAAGGTTAGAAAGGAGACTCAACTCGCTCCGAAGATCCATAACCGTCATTCCACGTTCTTTCGAAGACTCGAACCGATGAAAAAATCTCCAAAGCTAGCCAATAATGATACCAATCCATTAATATATACTCAATTATTCATTACAATCCAATTTATAACAATTCCTAACCCGATACGAAAATACCTTCGGGCCCGCGTGCCCGAATTTCCAAAATATTTGAAGAATACGTTTATCCATAGCCTCACGAACTCAAATATATAATTTTCTCTAAATTCCATACCCAAAATCATGGTCAAATTCCAAGAATATAAATTTCTAGGTCTTTCTACCACAGCCCCAAATTTCTACCAATTAACGTGCTAAAATCCATACATAATTGATGTATTTAACTCAAGATGGATGAGATTAGCTTACCTTATCGTTGATGATGAAAAATCCCACTTGAAGCTCTCCCAAAAATCGCTGAAGCCAAGAAAATATGAGAGAAAATGGCCAAATCCCGATTTTTAAAACACTTATCTGCCTCCAGCACTTTCCGCACCTACGGTCCCTCGACGCTTCCGCGGTTCCGCAGGTTCGGCCCCACTACCGCATCTGCGGTCCTTCCTAGGCTGCCCTTTTTCCGCTTCTGCATCTTCTCCCTCGCAGGTGCGGCCCCGCATCTGCAGGAAAAATGACCGCATCTGCGGTTCCTCCACTTCCAGTCCAAAATCGCATCTGCGGCTCTTCTGGCTGCTTCTACGGCTTCGCACCTGCCGCCCAATTCTCGCAGGTGCGGTTATGACAGCAACTACCAAGTTCAGCCTTCCAAAAATTCCATTTTCGATTCGTTAACCACCCAGAATCCACCCGAGGCCCTTGGGGCCCCAACCAATCATACCAACCAGTCCCAAAACACATTACGGACTTGCTCGAGGCCCCAAATAACATCAAACGATGCTAAAACCACGAATCGACCTCCAATCTAAGCTTTATGAACTTTTGAATTTCAAACTTCTACTTTGGATGTTTAAACCTATCAAATCACGTCCGAATGACCTCAAATTTTGCACGCAAGTCATATTCGACATTACAGACCTACTCAAATTTACGGAATTGGATTTCGACCCCGATATCAAAAAGTCCACTTTCGGTCAAGCTTCTCAAAAACCTTCAATTTTCTATTTTTAGCCAAATGACTCCAAAATGACCTATGGACCTCCGAATTTACTTCTGATCGGGCTCCCAACTCCAGAATCACCATACAGAGCTACTCCTAGACTCGGAATCCCAAACGGACATCGATAACACTGAAATGCACTTCAAGCCAAACTTATGAAATTTCTTCAAAAATGCTAACTTCCACAATAGGCGCCAAAATGCTCCCGGGTCATCCAAAACCCAATTAGGGCATACGCCCAAGTCCGAAATCATCGTATAAACCCTTTGGAACCTTCAGATCCTGATTCTGAGGTCGTTTACTTAAAAATCCAACCGTAGTTAATTCTTATAACTTAAAGCTTCTAAAATGAAAATTCACTTTCCGAATCATCTCCGAACTTCCCGAAATTCAATTCCGACGATGCGTTCAAGTTATATTACCTGAAATGAAGCTACTCATGGCCTCAAACTGCTGAAGGACACCCTAGAGCTCAAAACGACCGGTCGGGTCGTTAGAACACTCATCAACCATATACAAGAATCCATTTCATCTCACAAATGAATGACTGAATGATCTACCATCACATCTGCATCTAAGCCTGGACAATATATCAAAATGGTAATCAATAATCCACGGCTCTTTGCAGTCCATCCGCAATATCACAAGCCGTCGGTGCATACTGATACTTGGTTCTCAACAACACAAACGGACAAATGGGAAAAAATCAAAGTTGAAAGCTTCAAGCTGAAACAAGGTAACACGATAAGGAAAGAAGAGAAGTTTCCTATGTCATGTATCCTCTCGAAGATAGGTATGGTCGTCATCATACCGATACTCAAGACTCTACTAGACACTTGCTCTTGACCCATGGAATCAATGAACCTAGATCTTCGATACCAACTTATCACGACCCAAAATCCACCCAGTTGTGATGGAACCTAACCCCCAGCGCTAAGTAAGCTAAACATAGAATAATGTAACTAAAGTGAAATATCATTAATAACAAAGAATAAAAATAGACTGAATTTTATACACCATCCTAAGTACTGATAGTACAAGTCATGATCCACTATGATTTGGATTTACTAAATGAAAAGAATATGAAATACAAAATCTATTTAAAGTTTACATAAAAAGAAATGAAGCCTAAAGTACCAGGAAATAGAGGTAGCTTGAATCTGGAACGTTGGTACGTCTTCAAAGCAAGGCTCCATCCTCCATAGCTACTTATCTCCAAGATTTTCATGCAAGGTGCAAAAGTGTAGTATGAGTACAACCGACCTCATGTACTCAGTAAGTATCATAACTAACCTCAGTAAAGTAGTGACGAGGTTTTAAGTTACAAGATACTCGATTATTATTTTTTACCTGTACAGATGATAAGCAGAGAAGCAATAACGATATAGAGAAATGAATAACTACATAATAAATGGAACAAGAAAGTAAATAATAGAGCGCCCCAAAATATCATCAATCAAAGCCTTACAACATAACACAATGGCGGAATATTAAAACCAAGAATATCCACAATTCCTCCATTCTGTTGCGGTGTGCAACCCAATCCACATATCAATACCAATACTATTGAGGCGCGTAACCTGATCCACATATATAATATTATTGTTGTGGGGTGCAACTCGATGCACACATTGTTGTGGCATGCAATACGATCCACATATATATAAGATCATATGAAACTATTTAACAATAATAAAGTACGAGAAAGTTCAAAACGTAACACCAAGAAAACGAACACGCAAAATTCAACTACGAAATACAAACTCGAACAAGGTAAGATGGGCAACCCAGTACCTAAGAGCTAGTCTCTCATATATAATGACAAGGCTTCCACAAACATAAATCCCAATCTAAAAGTCATCCAATCCGGCTAGTCTCCCACTAAAACTCAAAAATTTCAAGTTTAAAACTCATTTTTCCAACTTTTCACATAATGCGCCGAATTGGCCTCGAGATACCCAGGACCCCAATCGAAAATAGGTACTAGTCTAAAAACATTATATGAACCTACCGAAATTGTCAAAATACCGATCCGAGGTCGTTTACAAAAACGTTAACTGTGGTCAACTCTAGTCATTTTCAAGGTCAAAAATTATATTTTCTTTAAAAATTAACAATTAACTTTTTCGGTAATAACTTAGATGTCATGACCCAAAATTCCACCATAAGGTTCTTAATAACACCTAGTCCGTAAGAATAGGTAAGTCTATCACATATGATCTCAATCAACATATAACAACTTCAAAATTAACAAAATACTGCAAAATATGATAATATTGCCAAACATGAGTATAATAAAAACTTCCCAAGACCCGGTAATACCAAGTCATAATCTCTATATGGAATACATAACATATCTCAAGAGTACAACACTATTTGGGATACATAAACAACATAAAATGAAGTAAGAGGGTGACTCTGACCTACGAGCGGAATAATAGGAATACCTTGAAGTCTCCAACAAGCTGTAGCGTACCGCCTAACGATCAGCTTGATCCGAAGTACCTGGATCTGCAAAAAGAATATGCAGAAGCGTAGTATTAGTACACCACTGTCGGTACCTAGTAAGTATAAAGACTAATCTCGGTGGAGTACTGACGAGGTTCAAGTCATGACATTCACTAGTCAAATAACCTGTGGAAAATATCAAATAAAACTGACAATAGAATGCATAACAGAACAAATATCAACAACCTCAAATAGTGTGTAATATTAACTCAATGTAGATAATCCATTTTTGCGAACAAAATATCAATGAGAATGGGGCATGCGATAGAATATCATAAATTAACCAACAACTCATAAAGCATAAGGCAGAAACATTTAAGAAGCATATGTGTGATCAAAATAGCAACCCCGATTCCAATACATGAACCATATCAAAGGAACATCCCGATATATCTCATAATGTCATCAACAAAGCGACCCTTATGTCGTCAAATGCACATAATCAATGGAATGCCTCTCTTATGTTGCTGCATACACATATATAGTCATCCTTATCTCGCAGCATGCACATTAAGATATAGCCCATGGCTCAACAACAAGGTGCACAAAAACATGACATCAACACAATAATGTATGGAGTATACAATAATAAAGCATATTTCATATAGCAAACAACCCCAATTCAAGGCATACTAATAGCCTAAAGTTTAATCCGGTCATATATCTCACATACGCCTGTGTAGACACTCATCACCTCGTGTATACGTCATTTCATATATAACAATTATACAATGTAGACCAAATCCTAAGGGGTATTTTCTCCACACAAGGTTAGGCATGATACTTAACTCAAATAGACCAAATCAATACTATAAAAATACTTTTCCTTTAAAATTCACCTCCGCTCGACTCAAATCTAGCCAAAAATGACTTAATAATATCAAAAAAGCAAGAGAAATCAATTTCAATTAATAAAGTTGTAATCTTTACCCAATTCCCAAAAAGTCAATAAAAGTTAACCTCGAGCTTGGCAGGTCAAAACTAGAGTAGAGGGGTAGGTCTCGTCTACCCATAACCCTACGAGTCCAAATATGTGATTGGTTTTCAATGCCGAGTCCGAATCAACTCTCAAATTTCAAATTTTCATTTTTAGAAACGCTTTTTCAAAAACCCCAATTTTCACTCATGCATTTATCAATTAAATTCTAAATAAAATATGAAATTAATGAAAAATAATTAAATCTGAGTTAAAAACATTTTCCCAATCCAAGTGGGTGAAACATGCCTCAAATATCGTCTCAAATCGAGCTCCCAATCTCAAAATATGAAATAATGAGCCTGAGCCCAGAAATCCCACTTATTAACCTAGCTGCAGATGTACCATATGCGACCTCTGGAAGTGCGACCAACTGAATGCATATGCAAAGAATTCCAAGCCTAGAGAAAGTCGCAAATACGAAGTCAGCTTCCATCGTAAAAGCGACCATATGATTGCAAATGCAGCTCCCCTGCCCAGGCCTCCCTACGCAATTGCGAGGTTGGCTTTGCAAATGCGAAGCCTGCTATCCCCATCCCACCTTTGCAATTGCGACCATGTCCATTGCAAATGTCATAATCGCAAATGCAAACTAGTGCTCGCATTTGTGAGACCTATAGCACCAGCAAAACTGAACCTCAATTGAAAGCACTCCGAAACACGCCTGATACTCACCCGAGCCCTCCAGGCTCCACACAAAATATCCACACAAGTCTAAAAATATCATACAAACTAGCTCGGGAGATCAAAACACCAAATAACATCTGGAACCATGAATCGAACAACAAAATGCATCAAATTCACAATGAAACTCAAGAACCTCTAAAATCACAACTAAGCGTCTGATTCCTATCAAACCAACTCGGAATGACACCAAACTTTGCACAACAATTCCAAATAACAAACAAGACCTATTCCAAGTCCTAAAACCTAAATCCAAACCCGATAGACATAAAGTCAACACATGGTCAAACTTAAAAAAATTCTAAACCTTTAAATTGCCAACTTTCGGCACATGAGCCAATTCATCCTAGGAACCTCCTAATTAAAGATTGGGCGTATGCCTAAGTCTAAAATCTCCATACGAACCTATTGCGACCATCAAAACACCATTTTGGGTTCGTTCCACGAAAGTTAACTTGGTCAACATTTCCAACTTAAGCTTCCAAACTAAGAACCAAGTGTCCCAAATCAACCCAAAACCTTCCTAAAACCAAAAAAGTGGGGATATCAGCTCCACATATCATGATTGGTCTTCCAAGTCGCCTCCTTGACCGATTGACCTCTCCATTGAACCTCACTGATGCAATGCTCTTTGACCTCAACTTTCAGACCTTAAAAAAGCCACCGGCTCCTCAACATATGTCAAGTACTTGTCCGGCTGCACCGAGCTAAAATATAACACATATGACGAATCCCTATAGTACTTTCGGAGCATGGAAATATAAAATACTGGATGAACTCTCGATAAGATGGGTGTCAAAGCAAGTTTCTAGGCCACCTTACCAACTCTCTCTAGAATCTCAAAAGGACCATACACCGAGGGCTCAACTTGCCCTTCTTCCCGAACCTCATCATACCCTTCATGGACAAAACTCTGAATAGAACCCTCTCACCCATGATGAATGCCACATCATGATCCCTCATATTAGCATAACTCTTCTACTTGGACTACGTTATATGGAGTCGCTGCTTAATAAATTTCACCTTCTCCAAAGCATCACGAACCAAATCAGTTCCTAACAACCTAACCTCCCTAGGCTCAAACCAATCAACCAAAGAACAATATCGCCTCCCATATAAAGCCTCATACAGAGCCATATTGATGCTCGATTGATAGATATTTTTGTAGGCAAACTCTGCTAGCAGTAGGAACTGATCCCACTGACCCTCAAAATCAATGAAAAGGCTCATAACATGTCCTCCAAGATCTACATAGTTAGCTCGGATTGTTCGTCTATTTATGGATGAAATGCCATACTTAGCTCGATCCATGTGCTCAACTCACGCTCTATGCTCTCTAAAAATGCGATGTGAATAATGTGCCTCGATCTGATATAATACACACATACATACCATGCAGGAAAATAATATCTCTATGATAAATCCAAGCCAGCTGCTCTGAAGACTAGGTAGTCATGACTGGAAAGAAGTGTGCAGACTTGGTCAATCTGTCCACAATGACCCACACAGAGTCAAATCTCCTCAAGGTCCATGGTAGCCCAACCACAAAATCTATAGTGATATGTTCCCACTTCCTCTCCGAATATGAAGCCTCTGAAGCAAACCACTCAGCCTTTGATACTCAATAATATCTTTTTTCATCCTTCCCCACCAATAGTGCTTCTTTAAAGCATGGTACATCTTTGCGGCACCCGGATCAATGAAGTACAATGAACTATGGTCTTCCTCAAGAATCAGCTCCCGCAACCCATCCAAACTAGGCACACAAATCTAGACCTGAAGCCTCAATACCCCATCACTACAATTAGTCAGCTCCTTAGCATCATCCTGCTGCACTATGTCCTTAAGGACAAGCAAGTGGGGATAATCATGTTAACGCTCCTTGATGCACTCAAACAAAGACGATTGTGATATAACACAAGCAATGACCCTGCTGGGCTTCGAAACATCCAACCTCACAAACTTGCTGGCCAAACCTGAACATCTAAAGGTGACGATCTCGACCTAGTTGCGATAAAAGGAAGACTCCCCATGCTCTCAGCCTTCCTATTCAAAGCGTTAACCACCATATTGGCCTTCCTAGAATGATAAAAAATGGTGATATCACAGTCCTTTAGTATCTCTAACCACTTTTATTGCCTCACGTTTAAGTCCTTTATTTGAATAGGTGTTGAAGACTCTGGTGATCTATAAACACCTCACAAGACACGCCGTAAAGCTAGTACCTCCAAATCATGCACTGGATAGTTCTTATCATGGGGCTTAAAATAACGTGAAGCATAAGAAATCACTCTACCCTCCTGCATCAACACACATCCAATGCCAACTCGTGAAGCATTACAATAGACTGTATATGAACTCGATGCTAAAGGCAAAACTAGAACTAGAGTTGAAGTCAGGGTAGTCTTGAGCTTCTGAAAGCTCTCCTAACACTCGTTAGACCACCTAAATGGGACACCCTTCTAAGTCAATCTAGTCTAGGGAGCTGCAATAAACGAGAAAGCCTCCACTAAGTGGTGATAATACCCAACCAAACCTTGGAAACTCCAAATATCAGTAACGATAGAAGGTGTGGGCCAACCCTGAACTATCTCAATCTTCTTGGATCCACCTTAATCCCGTCATTTGACACCACATGACCCAAGAATGCCACTATGTCTAACCAAAACTCGCACTTTGAGATTTAGCATATAGCTTCTTCTCCCTCAAAGTCTGGAGCATGATCCTCAAGTTCTGCTCATGCTCCTCTTGGCTACGAGAATACATAGTATATCATTAATAAACACAATGATGAAGGAATCTAGATACGATTAAAACATGAGGATCATTAAGTGAATGAAAGTTGTTGGGGCATTGGTCAGCCCAAAAGACATCACCAAGAACTAATAGTGCCCATAACGGGTCCTAAAGGCCATCTTAAGAATATCTAAAGCACTGATCTTCAATTGATGGTACCCCGATCTCAAGTCAATATCTGAGAACACCCTATCACCCTGAAGCTGATCAAATAAATAATCAATACATGGTAGTGAGTACTTGTTCTTGATGGTAATCTTGTTCAATTGCCTATAGTCAATACACATCTTCATACAACCGTCTTTCTTCTTCACAAATAGAACTGGAGCACCCCAAGGTGAGACACTAGGTCTAATAAAACCTTTATCAAGAGACTCTTGAAGTTGTTCCTTTAACTCCTTCAACTCTTCTAGAGACATGTGGTATGGTGGAATAGATATGGGCTGAGTGTCTGGCGCCAAGTCAATACCAAAACAATATCCCTATTGGGTGGCATGCCCGGTAGGTCTATGGGAAACATATCTGAAAACTCTCTCACTACCAGAACTGACTCAATCGTAAGAGTATCAGCAATAATATCCCTCACAAAGGCTAATTATGCCATGCACCCCTTTTCAACCATCTGTTGTGACTTCAGAAAAAACACCACCCTACTAGGAACATGACCTAATGAACCTCTCCACTCCAACCTTGATAACCCCGGCGTTTCCAACATCATGGTCTTAGTGACAACTAATCCATGCCCAAAATCATATCAAAATCCACCATATTAATTAACAGAAGGTCAACCCTAGTCTCGTAGCCTCCAATAGTAACCAAACAAGAACAATAGACATGGACACCATAATAGAATCCTCAATGGGTGTAGATACTTAAAGAAAAGTAGCTAAAGAATCATGAGACATATCTAAATATAAAGAAAAATAGGATGACACATACGAATAAGTAGAACCCGAATCAAACAAAATGGATGCATCCTTATGACAGACCAGATCAATACTTGTGATGATAGCATCTGATGCAACTGCCACAGTCCTACTAAGGAAAACATAACAACAGGCATGGCCTCGCTCTCTAGCACATCCTCCACATACTTTCCTCCATCTTAGTTGGTTGTGCAGATAGAATAGCAAATGGAGCGGAAACCATAGCCTGAATACCCTACAGAAGTCCACCCCTCCAATGTTTGGGACAATCTCTCATAATGTGCCTAGTATCAACACACTCAAAACAACTTATCTGCAGGCGTGGCTACTAGTACTGAGTCTGCCCCAGATGAATCGAATAACCGTTATAGAAAACCCATGCAGAAGGTGCATAGAAGGATGGTTTTTCAATATAAGTACACCGGGGTCCCTGTCTAGCTGGATCGGGATGAGTAACCTGAAGTGCAAACTGAACTAGTCGACTGACAAAGCCTCTACCATAATGAGCTATAACTGAATAGCAGGATCGCCGTATTCTCTAAAACCTAGAGGCATCTTGGCCTCCCCATCCCCTCTCCCATGTCTGCATATACGCTACAACCTGCTAGCGATCTCCACAACCTGATGGAATAGAGTCTCAGTCTCAATCTCCCATGCCATCCTAAATTTGAGGCTATATGCGAGTCCCTCGAAGAGTGGAAACCAAAGTAGGTGCATGACGATATAACTTAGTAAACCTTATAGCATACTCGGACACAATCATACTCCCCTGGCATAATTTTTCAAACTCGGTGTACAAGTCATCCCTGTAGGTCTGTAGAATAAACTCCCTCAAGAAGAGACCAGTGAACTGGGACGAAGTAAGTGGAACTGCGCCAGCTGACCTACTCGCCTCATAAGTTTTCCATCATCTATATGCCGTCCCTGTCAGCTAGAAAGTATGAGGGTAGGACCCGCTAAACTCCACCAAACCCATAACACGCATGATACAGTGGCACTGGTCTAAGAAACCTTGTACATACTCAAAAGCCCCACCGCTGAAATAAGGAGGAGGATGATGCTTGTAGAACCTCTCCAACCTCTTCTACTCCTCAACTGACACAACTGGCCCGACCTTGGGAAAACTGCAATCATGGGTTGCACCAGTATAACACTTGGAGTCTGATCAACATAAGCCCGCTGCTATGGCATATGTGTAGCGGGAGTCTGGACCCCTCCCCGACATGTGAAGTAGTTGGTGCAACCATGATCAACACTGCATAAGCCAAAGTCCCAAACATACTCATAAAATTTGTCAAAGTCTCCTAATGTCCAGGGGTAGAAACAAGAACCTCGGGTTCCTGCTCCCAACTGGAGCTACTGGTGACTCCTTGGTTGTGGCCCTAGCACGGCCCCTCACTGCGGCCCGTGCTCCGCCTCTACCCCAACCTCCAGCAACACCAGCCCTGGGGAAGCATCATTAGTAATTGAAGCTCGTGTTCTCACCATCTGTGAGAGAATAAAGACAAGGCTCAAACTCTAAAATTAATAAATCCGTACGATAAGGAATGAAAGAAGTGAAATTTTCCTAAAAGTTCTGTGGCCACTCGAATATAAGTACAAACGTCTCTGTACCGATCAACAAGACTATATTAAACTTTCTTAGACTCGTAGAACCTATGAACCTAGGGCTCTGAAACCAACTTATCATGACCCAAAATCCCACCATAAGGGTCGTAATGGCACCTAATCTCTAAGACTAGGTAAGCCTATAACATATGATCTCAATCAACATAAAACATTTCCGCAATCGCACAGAGTAAATTTTGGGAGGTCACAATTTGTTCTATGCGATCGCATTGATTCTTCCGCGATCACATAGAGTAAATATTGGGAGGTCACAATTTGTTCTATGTGATTGCATTGATTCTTCCACGATCGCAGTGACTAATTTCCCTTACACTATGCGATAACATTCCTTTCTTCGCAATCGCATAGAAAAACAATCGGTCCAGTTATTTAAGCTCAAAAACAGAATGCATTATAGGGAATTGGCCATTTTTCATAAACCTATTCTTCTCCAAAGCTCTTAGGCAATTTTGAAGCACTTCCTCACCATAATATCTTAGGTAAGTAATATTTAACTTGTTTTCTTCCATTTTCATCAACATCTATTAGATTATAGATCTAAAAACATGTGATTAAAGGTAGAAAATTAAGGATTTGGGTAGAATTAGGGTTTTTTGATTATTTGGGAATTTGACCTCGTTTTTGGGTCGGATTTGAAAACAAATTATATATTCGGGTTGGGTGAATGGGTGACCAGGTTTTGGTCCGAACCTCGTATTTTGACCAGGTGGGCCCGGGGTCGGTTTTTGGATTTTTGGGAAAAATGACTAGAAAGCTATAATTAAGCACTAGAATTGGATTGTTTAGCATTTATTGATGTTATTAAGTTAATTATGTATAGATACGATTGAGTTGGAGCCAAATTTGAAAGGAAAAGCAGTGTTTGAGGCCTGAGTTGGCCATGGAAGCTTGAGGTAAGTGTTCATTCTAACCTTAGTTTGAGGGATTAGGAGTTGAGTCCTATTTGCTATTTGCTTCTTGTTGAGTACGACGTATAGGCGTGGTGATGAGTATCTATACGTTGGTGTCGAGCATGACCGTGAGTCTTAAATTAATACTTGTTGTATTCTTAAATGATACTACAGATGCTTTAGTGGGTGATTTCTTGATAATGACTAAAGACTTAGTTTACTTTCGTGGAATTTACTCATGCTTGAGTAATGGTGATAACTGAGATGAGCAGAAGTTGAGTTAAGATTGGTTATAGTTGAATCTCCTTTGCCGGGATGTATATAATTGTATTGTTGAATTCCCTTGCCGGGATGGTGTAGTTTATTGTTGATCCCTTGCCGGGACTGTTATTATGATCACTGTTGACTGTATTTTTGGAACGGGTTGTGCGCCGCAACATTTTTATTATATATGGATCGGGTTGCATGCTGCAACATTATTATATATATATATGGATCAGGATGCATGCCGAAACAGATATTATATTGGATCGGGTTGCACGCCGCAATAGATATTATATTGGATCGGGTTGCACGTCGCAACCGTTATATATGTGGATTGGGTTGCACGCCACAACAATGTTAAATGATAAGGGATCGGGTTGCGCGTCGCAACAGTATTGTTATTGTATTGTTGTAGATATTGAATTGTCCTTTCATATTGTATTAAGTTTCTGTTAGATTTGATATGTTCCCCAAAGCATGTACCCTCTCCCATTTAAACTGCTTGTTCTTGTTTATTTTTCGCCGTATATTATATAACTGCACAAGTTTATCTGGAGTTTGGTTGTAGCCTCATCACTACCTTGCCGGGGTTAGACCAGACACTTACCAGCACATGGGGTCGATTGTGCTGATGCTACACTCTGCACTCTGGGCATATACCGGAGCAGCATTTGGTCAGCAGCAGTAGGGAGAGCCAGCTTCAGTTCATCGAGACTCCGAGGTAGCCTTGTAGGCGTCCGCAGGCCCGGCGTCTCCTATATCTTTTATTAAGTTCTGTTATCATTTGTACTTGAGACAAACTATGTTCTTTCTTTCAAAAATTTGTATTAGTAATCCTAGTTAGTCCTTGAATGTTGTGACACCAGTTTCTGGGTAGAGACATATATTGGTTTTCGCATTATTTCAGTTTTATATTTGTCTACGTCTTCCGCTTAATCTCATATTCCGCTATTATTTAAATATTATTATCTGTTAATACAAGATGCTAAAATGACTAAAATAAAAAAGTTTGATTTTTTTTCGCATTTCGTGGCTTGCCTAGCTTCTACGAGTAGGCGCCATCACGACTCCCGAGGGTGGGAAATCTGGGTCGTGACAAGTAGCTATGGCATTGTACAGTTTCAAAGGTGATTAATACAAAAATTTAGTTACCATGGGCCTCAGGTTTATTTTGATGAGGAGATTCCGGAACCAGCAGTTCCGGTGGGCCCAGCTCAGGTCCTAGAGGGGTTTATTGCTACCCTAGTTCTTCAGGATGCTCTAGTCCGAGTAGTGGGCCTCATGGAGAGTGTTACCCGGGCAGGCTTGCTTCCTGCAGCACCAGCCATCTCTCATGTTGGATGAGGAGCCCAAAGTCATAATACCCGCACTCTGGAGCCGGTAGCTCCCTAAATTCAAGCTCCGGCTATTCATCCAGTTGGATCACTTTAGCCGGGTGCGCTAGCTCAAACCGGCGATGAAGCAGCTATGTTTGTCGATGCTTTATGGAGGCTGGATAGGTTCACCAAGCTCTTCACTTCTACTTTCAGTGGTGCATATACTGAGGATCCCTAGAATTATCTAGACAACAGCCTTGAGGTTCTCAGGAACATGGGTATTGTTGATACCAATAGGGTCGATTTTGCTACCTTTCGCTTGTCTGGATTCGCCAAGACTTGGTGGAGGGATTGCTACTTAGCTAGACCAGTTGGATTGCCATATTTGACTTGGGAGCAGTTTACAGTGTTGTTTCTGGAGAGGATTCTCCCCATTACTTAGAGAGAGGCATATCGGAGGCAGTTTGAGCGCCTCCAGTAGGGTTCCATGATGGTTACCCAGTATGAGACCAGATTCATCGACTTGGCTTGCCATGCTTTTTTCATACTTCCTACTGAGAGAGAGAGGGTGAGGAGGTTTATTGACGGTCTTATTCAGCCGATTCGTCTTCAGATGGATAGGGAGGCTGGAAGTGAGATTACTTTTCAGGAGGCGGCCAATGTGGCCAGGAGAGTAGAGATGGTCTTGTCGCAAGGAGGTGGTCATGGGTCGGAAAAGAGGCCCCATCCTTCAGGTAGATTCAATGGTACCTCGTCTTGAGGCAGAGATTCATATGGTAGAGGCCATCCTCTTAGGCCCTTTCAGTCAGCTCTTCAGGTTTCTCACGGTGCTTCATGTGGCTGTGGTTGTCACATGCAATATTCTAATCAGCAACCCTACTGTGCACCACTAGCTCCTATCAGTGCACCACAACTCTAGAGTTTTCGGGGTGGTTATTCAGGTCAAAAAGGTCAGTCTTAGTTTCCTCAGCCGTAGTATTCCGGTAGATGCTATGAGTGTGGTGAGTATGGTCATATCCATAGGGCTTGTCCGAGGTTGGTAGGTACTCAGTCGTAGCAGGAGGGTTCCCGTGCTTTGGTTCAGGCACCAGGTGTTCCACAGACCGCCCAGCCAGCTAAAGGTGGGGATAGAGGTGGTAGAGGTAGAGGTAGAGGATTTAGAGGTGGAGCTCAGACCGCTAGTGGTGGAGGCCAGCCAACTGCATGTCGTCCTAGATATGTAGTTCAGGGTGGTGGGGCCCAGCCCCAATGTTATGCTCTTCTAGCCAGGCCCGAGGCTGAGGCTTCAGATGCGGTGATCACAGGTACTATTTTTAGTTTAAGATAGAGATGCTTCAGTGTTATTTGATCCAGGGTCTACATATCATCTTATTTTGCACCGTATTTGGTCATGCCTAGTGAATTATTGAGTGTTCCTGTTTATGTGTCTACACCAGTAGATGATTTTATTATGGTAGACCGAGTCCATTGCTCTTGTGTAGTTGTGATTAGGGGTCTTGAGACTCGAGTAGATTTGTTGCTTCTGGACATGGCTGATTTTGATGTTATATTGGGGATGGACTGGTTATCACCTTACCATGCCATCTTGGACTGTCATGCCAAGACTATGACCTTAGCTTTACCGGGTTTGCCTTGTTTAGAGTGGAGAGAGACTCCTGGTCATTCTACCCGTAGTGTTATCTCTTATGTGAAGGCTCGGTGTATGGCCAAGAAGGGCATACGTTCATGATTCTAGTGCTGAGGTCCCTTCTATTGATTCTGCGCCCGTTGTTCGTGAGTTTCCTGAGGTTTTCCCTTTAGACCTTCCGGATATGCCGCCTGATAGGGATATTGACTTTTGCATTGATTTGGCTCCGGGTACTCAGCCCATTTCTATTCCGCCATATCGCATGGCCTCGCCTGAGTTGAAAGAGTTGAAGGAGCAGTTGCAAGACTTGACTGAGAAGGGTTTCATTAGACCTAGTGTTTCGCCTTGGGGTACGCCGGTGTTGTTTATTAAGAAGAAGGATGGGTCGGTGAGAATGTGTATTGATTACCAGCAATTGAACAAGGTTACAATCAAGAATAAGTATCCATTGCCGAGGATTGATGATTTGTTTGATCAGCTTCAGGGTGCTAAGGTATTTTCAAAGATTGACTTGAGATCTGGCTACCATCAGTTGAGGATTAGGGCATGTGATGTCCCAAATACAGCTTTTCACACTCTGTACGGGAATTATGAGTTCTTGGTTATGTCGTTTGGGTTGACCAATGCCCCAACAACTTTTATGTATTTGATGAATCGAGTGTTCAGGCCTTATCTAGACTCGTTTGTGATAGTCTTCATTGATGACATTTTGATATATCCCCCCAGCTGGGAAGAGCATGAGCAACATCTTAAAGTGGTTATTCAGACTTTGAGGGATAGTCAATTGTATGCCAAATTTTCGAAGTGTGAGTTCTGGTTGAGTTTAGTTGCATTTCTGGGTCATGTTGTATTAGTAGAGGGTATTCAGGTTGATCCGAAGAAAATTGAGGCAGTCAAGAACTGGCCTAGACCACCATCAGCTACAGAGATTCAAAGTTTCTTGGGATTGGCATGCTACTACTGTCGGTTCGTGGAGGGGTTCTCATCTATCGTAACCCTGAGAGTTGATTTTAGAGGAAGCCCATAGCTCCCGGTACTCTATTTGTCCGGGCGCCGCAAAGATGTATCAGGATTTACGGCAGCATTGTTGGCAGCGTAGAATGAAGAAGGATATTGTTACACATATGGCTCGGTGTTTGAATTGTCAACAGGTTAAGTATGAGAATCAGAGACCTGGTGGTTTGTTTTAGAGGATTAATCTTCCCGAGTGGAAGTGGGACCGGATCACTATGGACTTCGTTGTTGGACTCACGCAGACTCGGAGGAAGTTCAACGCAGTATATGTCATTGTTGATAGGCTGACCAAGTCAGTACATTTCATTCCTGTGGCAGTCTCCTATTCATTCGAGAGGTTAGCTGAGATCTATATCCGGGAGATTGTTTGTCACGACCCAGATTTCCCACCCTCGGGAGTCATGATGGCGCCTACTATTGGTAGATAGGCAAGCCAAAACTTATCTACTTACTTCATTAACAATTAATTTCTTTTAACAAATATAAGCGATAACATGAAATCAGTGGAACTTTAAATAATTAAGCGGAAGGTAACAATAAAATATCTGAAATAACATCTATTACAACTTCTAAAACCTCAAATACCCAAAACCCGGTATCACAGTATCACAAACTATCTAAGATTACTACATACAAGGTCTGAAGAAATGATAGTACATTGTTTCTAAATAACAGAGAAGGAAACAGGAAATAGAGATAGAGGGAGATGCTAGGGCCCACTGACGCTTGTTGGTCTACCTTGGGTCTCCGGGTGGACTGAAGGAAGCTGTCCAATTACTGCCCAAAAGCTGCTCCTAGATCTGCACATAGTGTAGAGAGTATTAACAGCGCAACCGACCCCATGTGCTGGTAAGTGCCTAGCCTAACCTCGGCGAAGTAGTGAAGAGGCTAGGACCCGACTACCAAATAAACCTGTGCAGTTCAAATATATATACAATAGAAAGAAATACAGCGATATCCATTCAATACGGGAGGTGGAGCATGCTCTGGGGGAGATAACAATTTCCAAGTAAAAAGACATCAAGTAGAGAAGGAAATAACATAACTTGGATACCAATAAGGAATCAGGAATCTATAAAGGCACGACATCACCCTTCGTGCTTTTACTCTCATCCTCACCAAAGCAAATGTATAATAGAAATGTGCACGGCATCACCCTTCGTGATTTTACTCTCTTTCCTCACCAAATAATCAATAGAATCGGAACGGAATGGTACATTGTGCGGCACAGCATCACCCTTCGTGCTTTACACTCTTTCCTCACAATCACACACAGCATCACCCTTCGTGCTTTATACTCTTGCCTCACAAAACAAACAATATACGTCATCACCCTTCATGCTTTAACACTCTTCCTCACCCAAACAACAATCACAAACAATAGGGCGAGGGAATCAACAATATCAACATCCCGGTAAGGGAGATAACCAATGAAGCAATAATATCCCGGCAAGGGAACAATTTAATAACTCTTTCTCTTTTTCACTTTTACTTGACAACTCACTTTACCACTTGAGCCAATGCTCCAAAGGGTTCAATCAACTCATTTACTTTCACAATTCGTAATATAACTTGAGTCAATGCTCATAGATGCACAAAAGTCACAATTACTTCCTCAACTTTTCACAACAAACAGAAATCACTTCTAAAGCATAGATTATTCAACGAAATCATGAAAATCACATTATAAGACTCACGGTCATGCTATACACCAACGTATAGATACTCATCACCATGCCTGTACATAGTACTCAACAATAATCACGTAACAAATAGGACTAGACTCCTAATCCCTCAAGCTAAGGTTTGACCAAACACTTACCTCGAACTTCCACGGTCAAATCAAGCCTTAATCACCACTTTTTCTTTCAAATTCGGCTCCAACCCAATTGAATCTATACATAATCGACTTAGTAATATCAGTAAATACTAAACAATCCAATTCCAAAGCTTAATTATAGTTTTCTAATCATTCTTCCCAAAAACCAAAAAATCGACCACGGCCCCGCTTGGTCAAAATACGAGGTTCGAACCAAAATCAAATCACCCATTTACCCACGAGCCCAAATATATAATTATTTCAAGAATTCGACCCCAAAACGTGGTCTAAATCACAATTAATCAAAAAGCCTTAACTCTACCCAAATCCCTAATTTTCTACCCTTATCCACATGATTTAGGTCTAGAAATCTAATAGGTGTTAATGGAAAATGAAAAAAATGAGTCTAAGATTATGTAACTAAGAATTTGTGGTGAAATCCACTTTCAAAAATCATCCAATTTGGAGTTGAGATGAAGAAGTTATGAAATTTTGAACAATTCCCGTATTAGCTACTGTTTTAAGTGCTGGGCGACAGTGTTCATCGTGTTCGCGAGAACACTCTCGCGATCGCGAAGGGCTGCCAGTAAATGGACTTACGCGATCGCGAATCCTTCCACGTGTTCGCGAAGGGTTGACCCCCTGACCTTCGCGTTCGCGGATGAGCTTACGCGTTCGCGGACAAGCTTACGCGTTCGCGTAGAAGAACGACCAAATCCCAGCCCCCTCCAATTAACTCTACGCGTTCACGTCACACAGATCGCTTTCGCGATGAGCAGTCCCCCCAAGCTCCACGTTCGCGACTGTAGCTTCCCGTTCGCGATGACCAAATCCACCCCTGTCCCTATTTACCTTATGCGATCACGAGAGTGACTACGTGATCGCGATGAACAACAGGCCTGAGCACCTGTAGCAGAAATTCTGCAACTTTTCTTAAGTTCAAAACTTCCCGAATCATATCCGAAACACACTCGAGCCCTCAGGGATCCAATCCAAACACACATACTAACTCAATAATATCATACCAACTTATCCGTGCGATTAAATCACCAAAATAACCTTAATAACAACGAATCAAACCTCAAAATCAAGAACTTTTCTCAAACTTCATCAAGTGTCAAATTTAGCAATTTTGGTCCGAATCACGTCAAATGATATCCGTTGTTAACCAAATCTTACAAAAATGACTTAAACCATATATAAGACCTGTACCTGGTGTTAAAACTAAAATACGGGTCCGATACCATCATGTTCTAATCAGATTTTATTTCAAATTTCCTTAAATAATTTCAGAAAATAATTTTATTCAAAAATCATTTCTCGGGCTTGGGACCTCGAAATTCGATTTTGGATATATGCCCAAGTCATATATTTTCCTATGGACCCTCCGGGACTATCAAATCATGGGTCCGGGTCTGTTTACCCAAAACGTTGACCGAAGTAAAATTAGCTCATTTTATAACCAAATTTTATCATTTTTCACAGATTTTCATATTTAGGCTTTCTGGCTATGCGTCCGGACTATGCACGCAAATTGAGGTGACTCTAAATGAGGTTTTCAAGGCCTCATAGACACAGAATTCAATTAAAAGCATGTGATGACCCTTTTGGGCCATCACATTGTTCGTCTTCATGGTGTGTTTGTGTCAATCATTTCGGAGTGAGGTACGCAGTTTACCTCCGATTTATGGAGAGCTGTTCAGCGAGAGTTGGGTACACAGGTTGAGTTGAGCACAATATTTCATCCTCAGATGGACGGGCAGTCCGAGCGGACTATTCGGATTTTGGAGGATATGCTCCGAGCTTGTGTTATTGACTTTGGAGTCTCGTGGGATCAGTTTTTACCTTTAGCGGAGTTTGCCTACAACAACAGCTACCAGTCGAGTATCCAGATGGCTCCTTATGAGGCTTTATATGGTAGGCGGTGTCGGCTTCCGGTTAGATAGTTTTAGCCAGAAGAGGCTCGGTTGTTGGGTACGGATCTGGTTTAGGAGGCCTTGGACAAGGTCAGGATTATTCAGGATAGGCTTCTTACAGCTCAGTCTAGGAAAAAGAGTTATGTAAACCGCAAGGTTCGAGATATGGCTTTTATGGTCGATGAGCGGGTATTGCTCCGAGTGTCGCCTATGAAGGGCATGATGAGATTTGGGAAGAAGGGCAAGCTTATCCCTAGGTTCATTGGCCCATTTGAGGTTCTTGATCGAGTGGGAGAGGTGGCTTATAGACTTGCATTGCCTCCGAGCTTATCTGTCGTGCATCCAGTGTTTCATGTGTCCATGCTTCGGAAATATCACGGTGATCCATCCCACGTGTTAGACTTCAACATTGTCTAGTTGGACAAGGACTTGTCTTATGAGGAGGAGCCGATGGCTATTCTAGACCGGCAGGTTCGTCAGTTGAGGTCGAAGAGTTTTCCTTCTATTCGTGTTCATTGGAGAGGTCAGCCTCCTAAGTAATCGACCTGGGAGTCCGAGTCCGATATGCGGAGCCATTATCCTCATCTTTTCCCCGACTCAGGTACTTTCTTCTTCTGTCCGTTCAAAGACGAACGGTTATTTTAGAGGTGGAGAATGTGATGACCCAAAAGGTCATCACTTGCTTTAAATTAAATTATATATTTCCGAGGCCTTGAAAACCTCATTTAGAGTCACCTTGTTTTGCGTGCATTGTCCAAGTGGGTAGCCGGAAAACTTAAATATGAAAATCTGTTAAAAATGATAAAATTTGGTTATAAAATGAGTTAATTTGACTTTGGTCAACGTTTTGGGTAAACGGATCCGGACCCATAATTTGATGGTTACGGAGGGTCCGTAGGAAAATATGGGACTTGGGCGTATGCCCGAAATCGAATTCCGAGGTCCCAAGCTCGAGAAACAAATTTTTAAAAGAAATTGTTTTCTGAAATTGTTTAAGGTAATTTGGAAAGGAAATTGATTAGAACATGATGGTACCAACCCCGTATTTTAGTTCCGGTGCCCGGTACAGGTCTTATATATGATTTAAGACATTTTTGTAAAATTTGGTGAAAAATGGATGTCATTTGACGTGATTCAGACCTAATTTGCAAAAGTTGATGCTTAAGAAGTTTTGAAATATTTCTTTGATTTTGAGGTTTAATTCATTCTTTATGATGTTATTTTTGGTGATTTAATCGCACGGATAATTTCGTATGATATTTTTGAGTTAGTATGTATGTTTAGTTTGGAGCCCCGAGGGCTCAGGTGAGTTTCGGATAGGCGTCGGAGTGGTTTTGGACTTAGAAAATCTAGTGTTTTTTCTGGTTGCTAGTGTCCATGTTTCTTTAGGCAATCCGCTAGGCAAACGCCTAGGGCTAAGTTTTATTAATATAAGGAAGATTAAAAACAAATTACATTGTCAAGAGGTGTTAATCTATGAAAGTGATAAAACTTGAAAATTACATTACCTTATTACCATTATTGAGTAGTAGATTCAACATTGATATCACACGATGATTACTAGCTACAATAGTCATGAAATAACTAATAAAGCCAATGTTCTTGTTATGATTTGATTCCTCTTGTTGCTGCTCCCAACTCCATATCCAAGTATAGTTCTTGTATCTGTATTTTCTCCATATTTGCTCTATCATGCTTTTGCATGTCACCTTTCCTTCCTCAAGGGAATGAGCACATAGTGCTAATACCACCCATTGAGGTCGTAATAAGTGATACAGCATGATTATAGTACTGTTCCTGTCTTCGAACTTGATCTGCATTATAAACTTCCTGCATTCGTAGTCATCTGCATAGGTAATAACTGCCCAGATTTGCATCAATACCCTGCTTTCAGTGCTCTTTTGCAAGCCCATTTCTTGCGTGTTTATCATTTGAAAATCTGCATGTTGTCCTTGCATTTGTTCCTTACCATTCATACTTGATAATCCTACAAAGATCTTCCACTTTGCATAAATCAATGTATCTCCAATCTGTTCTGGTAAAGACTCCCTCGTCCACACCCATTTGAAGGTCAGTTCAAATTTGAATACAAACTCAGTCCTGCTGACTCCTCCTTTATACTCATTGTCCCTTTGCATTGTCCAGTTGCAGTTATTTATTTCTTTTGCGCGTGTATTCCTGCTGTTTGTAGTGTCCACAGCCCTGGTTCATACTTTAAGTGTACATAAAAATCCACCCAAAGTTGTATTTTTTGAGTCCCAAGAAGCATGTCTTCCATGTGGATTATATTTCTTTGTAATGGCATGCACGCTTCCTTGCCTTTTGCTCCTATCGAACACTTTTCCTCGATCCAATTCCTTTGCCTATATTTAATCTCCTTCTCTTTCGCATGTACTGAGGTGAATGACCTGTTGCTGAGGTGCATATTACCTGTGCACGGACGTGCTGCAATCCATATTTTCTGGAGTTGCGCAATTGAATTGTATGCTTAAATTTATAATCTATAATCCATAAGTGCATGCCTACACTTTCCAACTTTGTTCTTGTAAATTGCAGCCACGCTTCTAAGCTTTTCGTTTGCATCGAGGACTCTTTTTAAGCATTATTCTTGTTTACATTGCCAAGCCTTTGTTTAATTCCCAGGCGTGCCACGATCCATTTCTTAGTGCTTGTAGGTAGCTTGAATGAACATCCATCGTAAATTGCTCCTTTCGATTCTTAATCCAGTTGTTGTCCTTGGTTTGTCGACAGCGTTGCCTTCCCAACGTACTAGCACATGACTTTCTGTATCCATGCGTATGCCATGCGTGCCCATCTAGAAACGTGTGAAATCATGTTGGACCAAAATAGTATATTACAAATTCATTGTCCAGCTTTCGTTACACTGCCAGCGATCAATTCCATGTCCCATTTTTTTGTTTTCGAAACCCCATGCGCATGCCTTTTTTCCCATGTGTATGCCAGCGTGCAAATCCTTGTGAAAACAGGCGTGCATCCTTGTTGGAATTTAAACTGTCCTCCCAACTCTTGTAGATCATCGACCGAGTAATCTCCAGGACCCAAACATCTTTAAGCATGCATTCATATAGTAATGCTAGAAGCATGCGTGTATTCCATGTCTCTGATTACACCCAGTGGTGTTATCCCAATGCGCATGCCTTCATATTCTATCAAGCTGCTTGACGTGTGCTTACAAAAAAGCTCAAATTTTGCTTCTAACGATGACTCCTCGATCCCATGCATTTGTATTAAAATAAAACTCTAGGCGTACCTGCCTTTGTCGTTCCTTTTGTCTTGATGGAAAATAAGACATTCCCAAGTCATGGCCCATATGTGCGTTTTAATTCTTAGCTTTTCGAAAGCATAGGATAATATACTCGTAGTGGCACCTGCACGAGAGAAAAGATAGTTAGAAATACCAACCATTATATCCTCCCCCCTTAGGATTTGAATATATTGGTCGATTAAGTTGACATACCTCCTGCTCTTCCTTTTCTCTTTTCTTCTTATCTCCTGTCCACCTTCACCCTTAGACTTGGACATTGCAGCTTATCTTCATTAACCAACCTCCTCCCCTGTGCATCTAGATGCCAGAATTGTTGGCATTCTATTTCTCCATGATCTAAAGCATAATTAGCCAAGTGATCTGCCAGCTTGTTGCCCTCCCTATGAATATGATTAACTGTGTAATTGCCCCCATTCATTAGTTGCATCATTTCCTCTACCTGCTCAGATATGATCCATGGTGGTTTCCAGATCCCATCCATTATCTTTTTTAATAATATTGAGTCAGTATGAAGACATACATGAGAGTATTTTTGAAATCTGCAGAACCTTAGTGCTTCTACCATGGCCTTCGCTTCAGCTACTGTATTTGTTGTCTCATCAATCTCCTTCCCTACTAACTTGACTATGTCACCATTTTCATTTCTTATACAAAAACCTATTGAGCTCCTGCCTGGATTTCCCCTCGATGCACCATCCGTATTAACTTTTAGCCATCCTGCACTTGGAAATTCCCACATGACTTTGGTAACCTTAAGTTTAGGAGTGAAATTTTCCATCATAGCTAATAGATCTTGCCATTTGTGAGGTACCATGTCCATCCCAGGCTTTATCACTTTCACCAATGCCTGGAGATTTGATGAAACTTGATAAATCACCTGCTAGTTGTCACAGCATCACCATACTTCATACTATTTCTTCTTTTCCGGAGTTCCAAGACTACACATGAGGGGAGTGCTTGCATTACTGGTTTGAGCCTTAAGCACACATTTGTAGTCCAACATTTTGTGATTGCTTGGTGCAATGTTAGTCCCTCCACAGCTATTCTTGCCCTCGATAGAAAATACTTCCAAGTTGTCCTTGCAGTTTCTGATCTAAAAACAAGTGCTGAAGAGATTCCTCGTTAGACTGTACACAACACCAATATTTTGATGGCATACAGTAGCCTACCCTTTTCAAGAAATCATTTAAAGGTAGCTTTGCTTTCCACACTTTCCATATGAAAAATGCTATTTTAAAAGGCAGTCCCTTTACCCAAATCATCATATAAGTTGTTCTTGGTTCATCTCTTCTTCTCTTATAATCCCATGCTGACTTAACACTGAAATATCCTCTTGTTTCCTGCATCCAACAAGGCATGTCAAGAACCTGCTGAGGTGAAGGTGGTTTGATTTTCTCCAGAATGTGTACTGCTAAGTCTTCAGGAAGCATTTCAAATAGCCTGTCCACATCCCACTCGCCATCTAAGGTAACATCATGTACATTATGTACAGTTTCATCAATGCCAAAGTCCTGAGGAACTAAAAAATATAGTGCCCCAAGACCTGTCCAGTTTTCAAACCAAAATAGTGAGGATCCCCTTTTTGTTTGCCAAAAGATTTGATGTTCAATCAGATCTCTGCATTCCAACATTTTTCTCCAAATGTGAGACCACCTTTTCCATGGAACAATTATAGAATTCAATTTCTTACAGTATTTCTGATATACGAAAGAGCTTCATAGGCTTGGTTTTGTTCTGAAATTCCACCACAACTTGCTGAATAATGCCTTTGCTACATCATGCAGTGACCTGAAACCTATTCCTCCTTCCTCAACTGGCATGCATAATGTATTCCATGAAGCCAAATGCCTACTAGTTCCTCCTACAGAGCTTCTCTAGAAAAACCGAGCAAACAATTTTTGCAACCTATTTATCACATAATTTGGAGGGTTTACAGCTGATAATAGATGCATAGGCATGCTTTGCAGTACATGGGATATGAGAACTACCCTGCCTCTACTGATAATAACTTACCCTGCCATGATTGCAGTTTGTCCATTACTTTAGTAATTAGGGGCTGATAGTATTCCATCTTTCTTCTTGCATAAAATATAGGACAACCTAGATATATGATAAGAAAATCATTCCTATGAATGCCTTTGATCCTTTCTAACTTGTTGACCACTTCCATGTCTGTTAAATGATGCAGGTACACAACTGATTTGGTCTTGTTAACAAGCTGCCCAGATGCAACTTCATATGTATTCAACACTTGCATAATCAACATCAGAGATGTTTCATCTGAGGATGAGAAAATAATCATTTCATTCGCATAAGCCAAATGATTGATCTTTGGACTCCACTTTGGCATCCCAAATTCACAAAAATACAGGTGAGTATGTAGTGCATTGAGACCCCTAGATAATGCTTCTGCTGCCAAGATAAACAAAGTTGGAGATATAAGATCACCTTGTTTTACTCCCCTTGAGGACTTAAAGAACCCATGAGCTTGACCATTGGTTAGAATAGAATACCAATTGTTTGAAACTAATCCAAAGACAATCCCTATCAACCTTTCTATGAATCCCATCTTTCTCAGTACCTTGGTTAGGAATAGCCAAGATAATCTATCATAAGCTTTGGTCATATCTAGCTTCAGGATGACATTAGGTCCAGCCTTAGTTCTAAGCCTAATGTCAGTCACTATCTCCTGAGTTAGAAGGATATTTTCTACTATATTACTACCCTTAACAAAACCTGACTGTTCCTCTGATATCACACTTGGGAGAAATTTCACTAGCCTTTCATGTACCACCCTTGATATAACCTTATTTGAAAAGTTACTAAGGCTTATTGGTCTTAAATCAGAAAAAGTGGTAACTTCTTTTTTCTTTGGTAGCAGAACTAGGTTGGTGTGTGTTACACACTTGGGTAGCTCATGACCATTGAAAAAAGCCCTCACCATGTCGTACAGGTCATCCCCTATTATGTCCCAACAAGAATGATAGAATTTGCCTGTCATACCATCTGCCCCCCCAGCACTATCACCATTAAGTCCAAGTACTGCCACATTAACCTCCTCCCTTAATGGACACTTAATCAATTCTGCATTCTGCTCAGTATTAATCAGATTAGGAACATGCTCTACGATATCAAATGATGAAGGAGTAGCTGCTTCTGTGAACTGTTCCTCGTAGAATTTGATAGCCTCTTATGCAATTTCTTGTTCTTCTTCAATCCATGTTTCTCCACTATTTTGAATTCTGTTAAGCTGAAATCTCTTCCTCCTACCTCTCACTTGTGCATGGAAGAACTTCGTGTTCCTATCCCCTTCCTTGAACCAAGTCATTCCTGCCTTTTGTTGCCAATATTTCTCCACTAGTGCAATACATTTGATCAATTCTGCCTGAACCTTTTGTATCGTTTCCCTGTTCATCCCTGTAGGATTTGCTTCAAATTCTGCTTCATGAACCATCACTACCTCTTCCATGCTTGCTATCTTTTGGAAAATATCTCCAAATGTAGCCTTACTCCACAATGAAAGGGCCTTCTTTAATTTTTTTAACTTGTGATTAAAAAGAATATAAGGATTTGCACTGAAATCAGCTGTCCAATTCTCTTTCACCGCATCTTTAAAAGTCGCATGTTCCACCCAAAAATTCAAGAATTTAAAAGGCTTTTTTATTGGTGGAGTCTCAATATCACACTTCAGATACATTGGACTATCATCAGAACCAGTCTTTGACAAATGTTGCACCTCTATTCCTGGGAATGTTTGTTGGAACTCAACATTGACCAAGCATCTATCTAGCCTTTTGAATATACAGTCTTCCTATGCTCTCCCATTCCACCATGTAAATATGCTGCCTTTAAATCCAAGGTCGAAGATATTGCAAGTGTTGACGCAGTGTCAAAAATCATCAATTTCATTCAATGACACAGGTAACCCACCAAACTTCTCTTCTTCGTCCCATATTACATTGAAATCACCTCCTACAAGCCATGGTGCATCCATATACCTTGCCATTTCATATAATGAATCCCATAATTCTATCCTCTCAATTGCATCACATTTAGCATATATCAATGTTAGGACAAACTCCACATGCGATTCAGTATGAAACAACCTTAGTGTTAATTGTTGTACCATATTGTACATAACAGTTACCTCAAATACCTCATCTGTAAAAGCCCAGATCTTGTTGGAAACATTTGAAATTGCCTGTGCAAGTCCTATCTTGTTTCTTTACCTTTCCAGTTTTTTTGCTTGTTGCTTTGTCTCCATTAATCCTACGAATTCATAGTGATTTTGCCTGTACATTTCTGTCAACCTTTCAAAGGCCTGCTATGTGTTGACTGACCTTATATTCCAAATGAGAGCATTCATCACTGATTGTTGGATTTAGTTAGCGTTCTCCTTGTGTGCACCCCAGCTTTTGGGGCTGCAGAATTATCTTTTTGTTGTTTCTTCTTACCTTTTGCTGCTGATTTTGCCTTTTCCACTTGCGTAGGTGATAAGTTACCTGCCTTGCAGCATTCATAAGGTGTTGGGTAGTTGATTCTTGATCCATGTCGTATCCTGATCTACCAGTTTCTTCTCCTTCTTCATTGTCTTCCTTCCCTCCTGATGTAGCTCCAAATGCATTCTTTTTAGGGACCAAGGCCTTCTCTTCTCCTCTTTTTAACAGCTGCAACTGCTTTTTCTCCAATGTAACAGTAACATTTACTATTTCTATTTTTTGTTTTGGCTGTTTCTCCTTCTCTATTGTGTTGTGTCCTTGTGGGTCTTCTTGTGATTTCTGAAGTTTATCATCTTCTGTTCCTCTAGGATCATTTACCTCTGGGCCTCTTCTTTCATAGTTTCTAATTTCTGTGACTTCTGCGATCTGATAATTATTGTTGTGCTCAACATTTTCTGATCCCCCCTTTATTAAAAAATTACCAGTTGTATTGTTTTCATTGGCATGAGGATCTCCATTTACCTTTTGCTCATCTTTTTCTTTGTCCTTCTCATTTGGTTCCTCATCAGCTTGTGCTCCTAGTGGTACTTCGTTCTCCTCTGAATCGTATTCCCTTTTTGCATCCCATAGTCTGCCTCCACAGCCTTGCACTCTTTCTTTAAATGTAGACGATTTTGACCTTTCTGCTTGAGAATTTGGAGTTTTATTAAGTACCTTGTTCACTAATGTATCTTGTGATGGGATTTCCTAGCATGATGTATTGATCTTCACTATTCCATCTCCTGTTTTATCCTCGAAACTTCTTTCTACCCATTGTGCAGTATATTTTTTTTTTGCTTTTGATGCCTCCTTTCCATTGACTAGACCATTAGTCGAACCAATCCCCGATGAGTTAAGATGAAAAGCTTGTGCTGCTGGATTTAGCTTTCCCTCATTATTGACCATATGTTTTGGTTTTTGCTTTGTAGATGCTTGGTTATGAACTGTTGGACTATTTGTTGCTGCATTAACTACCACCATTGCCAATTGATTAACAGGTTCTTCCTCTTCATCCATCCTTTGTAATATTGCAAACTTGTTAGATACTTGAACATGATCATTATCTTCATTGTCTACTGCCACCAATTCCTTACCACTATTGCTTTGTGCTCTTGCTTGTGTATCTACAATACTTGTACCCTCCTTGTTCTGATTGTTTTCAAGCTGCTTAGCTGGTGCCATCTCCATTCCATTATTATTGAGACTAGTATTTTGATTTACTACATTTCTAACTCTGTTGTCCTTCACTTCCTTCCATTGCTCTTTTGTTGTAACATTCACATTACCCATGACCTTTCCACTAGATAAAATCATTATAGACTGTGAGTTCCCTATGTCCTGTTTCTTAGCTGTATCTGCTTGGTTAGCATTCTTCTTCTCCACATATAGTTCAGGGTGTGTCCTTCAACATTCAAATTGATCATGCCCTTGAAGTTTACAATGTCTGCAATATTTAGGCAGCATGTCATATTGAATTCTCACCCATTCAGTTCTTATTGTTCCTTTAGTTTCATTGAATATGTCCATCCTTACCTTTTTAGGCAAATTTGCAAGTAGATCAACTAGTACCTTCACCCTAGCACAACTAGGTCTAGTTTTATTAATTGTTGCCATTTCTAGATGCATAGGTTTACCTACTGCTGTAGCTAGAGAAAATAGACATTCCTTCACAAAAAAGGTTGGCAATAGACCTGGGAATGAAATCCAAGCCATTGCCTTGGGTGTTTCTTCATCTGCTCTAAACTTTGAGTCATAAATCAATGGCCTAAGCTGATATTGATAACCATCCCTGTCCTTTATGTAGTGAGTTTTTGATGAGAAATGAAGATAGTCCTGCCTTAATGTCATTCTAATCAAAATGTGCCTATCCCTTAGAAATCCAATGTTACACTCACCTTTAATTCCGCATTGAATTGGTATTAACTTATGCAGTTGTTGAATTTCTGGGCTGCCATAAGAACATTTACCAACTATTGCATATTGTAATTTTTCGATGATATCCATCCTTTCTACTTCTGCTTCTGTGAACTGAATAACATGCCCTCCCCTCAATATTGTAGGTGGACGAATGGGAATTGGCTCAACTTCCTGTTGCTCATGCATTGCAGCATTTAAAGTGCAAGGTTTCAGAATTTTGGAGTAATCCATCGGCTGTTTGTTGTTATTTGTGTTCCCTGATGTTTGTTCAATGTTTGGAGGAGGTTGGGAAGGCAGCGCAGCCACAAAAGGTGGCTGGCCACCTGCCTGTGTGTCCATTACAGTTGTAATTCTTTAGCACTTTAATTACCTGACAAAGGTGCAGCAACTTTGCAAGAAAACGATGCTACTGTAATTCGAATTAGCTTCATGTTACTTACTGCTTATGGCTGTGAATCCAATTTCACAGTCCAAACTGTAAAAAATAGAAATTTCGATTTAAAATGAAGCTTAGAATTCAAACCAATCTTAGAAGAGAAGATAATTTTTTCACGTTATCAAAACAAGCTGTTGTGCTGAAAAGTAGCGCTGGAATTAGCTGAATCGCTGAAATTGAATGAAGAACACTGTCTGCTATAGTAACTCATGAAAATGAAATTAAGATCTACAAAAATTGACTATAGATCTGAAGTTGAAACAAATTGGGTATTATTCGTAAGGAAATAATGTATCTTTTGACACCAAGTTTGGTTAGTTCCACCACCGGATACCGAAATTATGACCGGAAAATGATGACGAAATTACTATTCCTTCTCTTCCTAGAGTGAAGGCAGAGGGGTTTAACTCTTCAGGGTACCTGTGTCCGGGTTTTTGTTCTATGCGATCGCATTGATTTTTCCACGATCGCATAGAGTTAATTTTGGTAGTAATCAATTTGTTCTATGCGATTGCATTGATTCTTCCGCGATCGTATAGATTTAATTTTGGTAGTCATCAATTTGTTCTATGCGATCACATTGATTCTTCCGCGATCACATAGAGTTAATTTAGGTATTCATCAATTTGTTATATGTGATCGCATTGATTCTTCAGTGATTGCATAAAGTAAATTTTGGGAGGTAACAATTTGTTCTATGCGATCGCATTGATTCTTCCGCGATCGCATAGAGTAAATTTTGGGAGCTCACAATTTGTTCTATGCGATCGCATTGATTCTTCCACGATCGCAGTGACTAATTTCCCTTACCCTATGCGATCACATTCCTTTCTTAGCGAACGCATAGAACAAAAATCCGCCCAGTTATTTAAGCTTAAAAACAAAATGCATTACGGGGAATTGGCCATTTTTCATAAACCTCTTCTTCTCCAAAGCTCTTAGGCAATTTTTAAGCACTTCCTCACCATAATCTCTTAGGTAAGTAATCTTTAACTTGTTTTCTTCTATTTTCATCAGCATCTATTAGATTATAGGCCTAAAAACATGTGACTAAGGGTAGAAAATTAGGGATTTGGGTAGAGTTTGGGTTTATTGATTAGAGAAGCATAAATAAGATAAGACTAAAAACAACTTTCCTTCATTTATCAGGTTTTGTAATAGATGCTCCAAGAGTTCGGTAATTTCTTTTCTTCAAAACTGATATATGGCATAACATAGATAGCTAAGAAGATAAGCATTTATGAAATACACAAATAAACAAAAGTAGTAGGAGTAGCTTTTTTACCTGTTGTGCTGCTAATTCTGCTTTTTGTGCAGCCTTCAGTTTTTTCAATTCTTTCTCTTTGGCCTACCACATCCAATAAACACAAAAGGACCATAAGGTGTAAGCCCTAGTAAACACATATTGAAAGCGCAAAAAGATGTTAAATATTACTCTGTCTGACCAAAATTTATCACTTAATTTTAACTTTAAACTTCTCAATTTACCAATTTTTAGCATAATCTCTATGACTTATTTTAGACCACAAGTTTAAAAGTTTTTTTTTCTTTCTTAAATCCGTCACCAATCGAAAACATCGACAGTATCTATTTTAGAATATTTTGAATCAACCAATCAACTGCTCAATCCTAGTTTAGAATCCACATACTTGAATACCAAAATTATTATTGTTGCAATATCGAATTGCAACGAATCATTGTGGAGAATAATCCATCACACCAAAACCAAAAAATAATATAGTGTTCAATTCAATCCTTTTCTTCCTTTTTCTTTTTCCTCTCCAATTCTTCAGGAGTTAATTCCTTTCCATTTGATGCTACTGCTAGGGCTGGCGCCTGTCAGAAATTAAAGTAACTCTAAAAGCAAAAAATACAAAATAGCAAATCAAACAGAAAATTTGGTTCTTACCATAAAGGGGCGTATAAGCATACGAAGACGTGGTGGTTTGTTTCAGAGGATTGAGCTTCCCGAGTGGAAGTGGGAGCGGATCACTATGAACTTCGTTGTTGGACTCCCGCAAACTCGGATGACGTTCGACGCAGTATGGGTCATTGTTGATAGGCTGACCAAGTCAGCGCATTTCATTTCTGTGGCAGTCTCCTATTCATCCGAGAGGTTAGCTGAGATCTATATCCAAGAGATTGTTCGTCTTCATGGTGTGCCTGTGTCTATCATTTCGGACCGAGGTACGCATTTTACCTCCCGTTTCTACAGAGTAGTTCAGTGAGAGTTGGACAAGGTCAGGATTATTCAGGATAGGTTTTGTACAGCTCAGTCCAGGCAAAAGAGTTATGCAGACCACAAGGTTCGAGATGTGGATTTTATGGTCGGTGAGGGGGTATTGCTCCGAGTGTCGCCTATGAAGGGCGTGATGAGATTTGGGAAGAAGGGAAAGCTTAGCCCTATGTTTATTGGCCCATTTGAGGTTCTTGATCTAGTGGGAGAGGTGGCTTATAAATTTGCATGGCCGCCGAGCTTATCAGCCGTGCATCCAGTGTTTCATGTGGCCATGCTCTGGAAGTATCATGGCGATCCATCCCACGTGCTAGATTTCAGCATTGTCCAGTTGGACATGGACTTGTCTTTTGAGGAGGAGCCGATGGCTATTCTAGACTAGCAGGTTCGTCAGTTGAGGTCGAAGAGTTTTCCTTCTGTTCGTGTATAGTGGAGAGGTCAGCCTCCTGAGGCATCGATCTGGGAGTCCGAGTCCGATATGCGGATCCGTTATCCTCATCTTTTCCCCAACTCAGGTACTTCCTTCTTCTGTTTGTTCGAGGATAAAGGGTTGTTTTAGAGGTGGAGAATGTGATGACCCAAAAGGTCTTGAAAAGCTCATTTAAAATCACCTCGTTTTACGTGCGCAGTCGGGGCGCGTAGCCGGATAACTTAAATATGAAAATATGTGAAAAATTATAAAATTTTGTTATAAAATGATTTAATTTGATTTCGGTCAACGTTTTGGGTAAATGGACCCGGACCCATGATTTGACGGTCCCGAAGGGTCTGTAGGAAAATATGGGACTTGGGTGTATACCCGGAATCGAATTCCGAGGTTCCAAGCCCGAGAAATGAATTTTTAAAGGAAATTGTTTTCTGAAATTGTTTAAGGAAATTTGAAATAGAATTTGATTAGAGCATGATGGTACCGGGCCCATATTTTGGTTCTGGCACCCGGTATAGGTCTTATATATGATTTAAGACATTTATGTAAAATTTTGTGAAACCGAATGTTATTTGACGTGATTCCGACCTAATTTGAAAAAGTTGAAGCTTAAGAAGTTTTGAAATATTTCTTTGATTTTTAAGTTTAATTCGTTGTTTATGATGTTATTTTGGCGATTTGATCACACGAATAAGTTCGTATGATGATATTGAGTTAGTATGTATGTTTGGTTTGGAGCCCCGAGGGCTCGAGTGAGTTTCGGATAGGTGTCAGAGTGTTTTTGGACTTAGAAAATCTGGTGTTTTTGCTGGTTACTGGTGTCCATGTTTTGGTTCTATCCAATCGTATTGATTCTTCCGCGATTGCATAGAGTTAATTTTGGTAGTCATCAATTTGTTCTATGCGATAGCATTGATTCTTCTGCGATCGCATAGAGTTAATTTTGGTAGTCATCAATTTGATCTATGCGATCGCATTGATTCTTCCGCGATCGCATAGAGCCAATTTTGGTAGTCATCAATTTGTTCTATGCGATCACATAGAGTAAATTTTTGGAGGTCACAATTTGTTCTATGCGATCGCATTTATTCTTCCGCGATCGCATAGAGTAAATTTTGGGAGGTCACAATTTGTTCTATGCGATCGCATTGATTCTTCTGTGATCGCATAGAGTAAATTTTGGAGGTCACAATTTGTTCTATACGATCACATTGATTCTTCCCCGATCGCAGTGACTAATTTCTCTTACCCTATGCGATCTCATTCCTTTCTTCGCGATCACATAGAACAAAAATCCGCCTAGTTATTTAAGCTCAAAAACAGAATGCATTACGGGGAATTGGTCATTTTTCATAAACCTCTTCTTCTCCAAAGCTCTTAGGCGATTTTAAAGCACTTCCTCACCATAATCTCTTAGCTAAGTAATATTTAACTTATTTTCTTCCATTTTCATCAACATATAATAGATTATAGGCCTAAAAACATGTGATTAAGGGTAAAAAATTAGAGATTTGGGTAGAGTTAGGGTTTTTTGATTAGAGAAGCATAAATAAGATAAGACTAAAAACAACTTTTATAATTTTATCAGGTCTTGTAATAGATTCACCAAGAGTTCGGTAATTTCTTTTCTTCAAAACTGATATATGGCATAACAAAGATATCCAAGAAGATAAGCATTTATGAACTACACAAATAAAAAAAAGTAGTAGTAGTAGCTTTTTTACCTGTTTTGCTGCTAATTTCGCTTTCTGTGCAGCCTTTAATGTTTTCAATTCTTTCTCTTTGGCCTACCACATCCAATAAACACAAAAGAACGATAAGGTGTAACCCCTAGTAAATACATATTGAAAGCGCAAAAAGATGTTAAATATTACTCTGTCTGTCCAAAATTTATCACTTAATTTTAACTTTAAACTTCTCAATTTACCAATTTTTAACCTAATATCTATGACTTATTTTAGACCACAATTTTAAAAGTTTTTTTTCTTTCTTAAATCCGTCACCAATCAAAAACATCGACAGTATCTATTTTAGAATATTTTGAATCAACCAATCAACTGCTCAATCCTAGTTTAGAATCCACATACTTGAATACCAAAATTATTATTGTTGCAATATCGAATTGCAACGAATCATTGTGGAGAATAATCCATCACACCAAAACCAAAAAAGTAGTGTTCAATCAAAACACAAAATAGCAAATCAAACAGAAAATTTGATTCTTACCATAAAGGGACGTCTAAGAATACGAATAAATTGGAGTATGACGAAGAACCAGTGGCCGATCGACTGAGTCTGGGAGGGTTTTGAGAAGACCCAACACAAGCCGTAATGAATTTAGGAATAAAGTTTGAACCTTTAAAAGGTACATTATTACATACAACGCCAATATACCAAAAAGAAAAACATAAATTAACTTTTTATTATTGTGCCATGAAAAGCATGCAGACCTCTCAATCTTCATGCCAGTTGAAATTCAATAAATAATTTACCCAAAAAACACACAAAAGTAATCGGAACCTAACACTAAAATCAGATTCCTTTCCAAACCAGTCTCAATCTCACAAAAAAAATACAAGAACAACAATGCACAAAGAACAAAAGCTTTGGGTGTAACAAGAAACTACAGTCGAAAGAATAATTAGAACTACCTTTAAAATTGAAGAAACGAGTAAAGGAAAAAGGGCGAAATTGCTTGTTGAAACCCTGTTGTGTACTCTACTTTTAGGAGTAGTGATCGATGAGCAGGGGCGAATTAATTTAAATTGTCTAATTATTTTCCTTAAATATGCCCCTTTGACGTTTCCAAGTTTTTAACAAGTTAGAAATTGTAGTAAAAGCTCTTTCCGAAATTGTGTCATCATTTTAATTTTCTAGAGTTAAACACGTAAGAATCATCAAACATATTTTTATAATTCCAATATTTGTCGATTTCTTTTTTCGACCATATGAGTAGTGTTAATTCTAATTTTAACTTATATGAATCTTTTCTTATTTAAATTACACAAAATAACTATACATTCTTAATCTAATTCATGTTCAAAGAAGAAAAAACAAAATTTTAATTTCAATTCCTTATTTATCAAGATTTAATAACCAGGGGCGACTCTAAAACTTTGGGTAGTGAGGTTGTTGCCTTAGGCCCCCAAAATATGAAGGCCCCCAAAATTTGAAGGCCCCAAATTTATTTTAAATTTTTCTTCTTATTATTATAATTATATACTATGTAATTTATATAAGTAATTAGCATAAAGAAAAGTGTTACAATAGATCATCTTTTTGGTGGGTGTTGACATCACTAAGGCTATATGGAGGAAAATACAGCAATGACTACAAACAAAAGGGATAGCAGTGCAGACTTGAAACTAGCACACAGAATGGGCAATCCATAATGCCAAAGGGAAATCGCAGCATAGCTAAAATTTTCAGAATGATTTACGCTAAGTTTATCTATGCTATATGGGTGGAAAGGAACCATATATTTTTTTTAAAAGAAGCACCAAAGCTGGGAAATAATTATGCGAGAAGTTGCTTATATCTGTCATGTAAGAGCAGCTCCAAGAGTCAAGGTTTCGATATAGAGTTTTTTTTACAATCCAGTTATGTACTGGCGTGTATAGATCAGAGTTTACTAATAGGTAGATTTTAGATAACTAATTGTGATTGATTAGTGTGATGACCTTTTTAGTTCATCACATGCTTTAAATTAAATTTTGTATTTTCGAGTCCTTAAAAACCTCATTTAGAGTCACCTCGTTTTCTGTGCGCAGTCCGGGCATGTAGCCGAAAAACTTAAAGATGAAAATTTGTGAAAAATGATAAAATTTGGTTATAAAATGAGTTAATTTGACTTCGGTCAACATTTTGGGTAAATGGACTTGGACCCATGATTTGACGATCTCGAAGGGTCCGTAGGAAAATATGGGACTTGAGCGTATGCCCGGATTTGAATTTCGAGGTCCCAAGCTCGAGAAATGAATTTTTAAAGGAAATTGTTTAAGAAAATTTGAAATGGAATTTGATAAGAACATGATGGTACCGGGCCCGTATTTTAGTTTCGGTACTCGGTACAGGTCTTATATATGATTTAAGATAATTCTGTAAAATTTGGTGAAAAACGGATGTCATTTGACATGATTCGGACCTAATTTGCAAAATTTGAGGCTTAAGAAGTTTAGAAATATTTCTTTGATTTTGAGGTTTAATTTATTGTTTATGATGTTATTTTTGTGATTTAATCGCACGGATAAGTTTGTATGATGTTTTTGAGTTAGTATGTATGTTTGGTTTGGAGCCCCGAGGGCTCGGGTGAGTTTCGAATAGGCGTCGGAGTGTTATTGGACTTAGAAAATCTATAGTTTTTGCTGGTTGCCGGTGTCCAGGTTTTTGTTCTATGCGATCACATTGATTCTTCCTTTATCGCATAGAGTTAATTTTGGTAGTCATCAATTTGTTCTATGCGATCGCATTGCATCTTCCGCGATCGCATAAAGTTAATTTTGATAGTCATCAATTTGTTCTATGCGATCGCATTGATTCTTCCGCGATCGCATAGAGTAAATTTTGGGAGGTCACAATTTGTTCTATGCAATCGCATTGATTCTTCCACGATCACATAGAGTAAATTTTGGGAGGTCACAATTTGTTCTATACGCTCGCATTGATTCTTCCGCGATCGCATAGAGTAAATTTTGGGAGCTTATAATCTATTTTATGCGATCGCATTGATTCTTCCGCAATCGTAGTGACTAATTTCCCTTACCCTATGCGATCACATTCCTTTCTTTGCGATCATATAGAACAAAAATCCTCCCAGTTATTTAAGCTCAAAAACATAATGCATTATGGGGAACTGGCCATTTTTCATAAACCTCTTCTTCTCCAAAGCTCTTAGGCAATTTTAAAGCACTTCCTCACCATAATCTCTTAGGTAAGTAATCTTTAACTTGTTTTCTTCAATTTTCGTCAACATCTATTAGATTATATGCCTAAAAACATGTGATTAAGGGAAGAAAATTAGGGATTTGGGTAGAGTTATAATTTTTTGATTATTTGGGAATTTGACCTTGTTTTGGGGTCGAATTTGAAAACAAATTATATATTTTGGCTCGTGGGTGAATGGTTGATCGGATTTTTGTCCGAACCTCGTATTTTGACCAAGCGGGTCTGGGGTTGATTTTTGGATTATTGGGAAGAATGATTTGAAAGCTTTAATTAAGCATTGGAATTGGATTGTTTATCATTTATTGATGTTATTAAGTCAATTGTGTATAGATACGATTGAGTTGGAGCAAAATTTGAAAGGAAAAGCGGTGTTTGAGGCTTGAGTTGGCCGTGGAAGCTTGAGGTAAGTGTTCGATCTAACCTTAGCTTGAGGGATTAGGAGTTGAGTTCTATTTGCTATTTGCTTCTTGTTGAGTACGATGTATAGGCATGGTGACGAGTATCTATACGTTGGTGTCGAGCATGACCGTGAGTCTTAAATTGATACTTGTTGTATTCTTAAATGATACTACAGATGATTTAGTGGGTGAATTCTTGATTATGAGTAAAGATTTGTTTATTTTCGTGAAATTTACTCATGCTTGGGTAATGGTGATAACTAAGATGAGTAGAAGTTGAGTTAAGATTGGTTATAGCTGAATCTCCCTTGCCGGAACGTATATAATTATATTGTTGAATTCCCTTGCTGGGAAGGTGTAGTTTATTTTTGATCCCTTGCAGGGACTATTATTATGATCACTGTTGACTATATATTTGGAACGGGTTGCGCGCCGCAATATTTTTATTATATATGGATCGAGTTGCACGCCACAACATTATTATATATATATGGATTGGGTTGCACGCCTTAATAGATATTATATTGGATCGGGTTGCACGCCACAATAGATATTATATTGGATCGGGTTACACGTCGCAACAGTTATATATGTAGATCGCGTTGCACGCCGCAACAGTTATATATGTGGATTGGGTTGCACGCCACAACATTGTTAAATTATAAGGGATCGGGTTGCGCGCTGCAACAGTATTGTTGTATATATTGATTTGTCCTTTCATATTGTATTAAGTTTCTGTTGGAGTTGATATGTTCCCCGAAGCTTGTACCCCTCCCATTTAAACTGCTTGTTCCTGTATATTTTCAGTCGTATATTATATAACTGCACAGGTTTATTTAGAGTCTGGTTCTATCCTCGTCACTACCTCGCCGGGGTTAGACCAGACACTTACCAACACATGGGATTGGTTGTGCTGATGCTACACTCTGCACTCTGTGCAGATACTGGAGCAACATTTGGTCAGCAGCAGTAGGGGTAGCCAGCTTCAATTCATCGAGACTCCGAGGTAGCCCTGCAGGCGTCCACAGGCTCGACGTCTCCTCTATCTTTTATTATGTTCTGTTATCATTTGTACTCGAGACAGACTATGTTCTTTCTTTCAAACATTTGTATGTAGTAATCCTAGTTAGTCCGTGAATGTTGTGACACTTGTTTCTGGGGTTGGTTTTCATATTATTTCAGTTTTATATTTGTTTAAGTCTTCCGCTTAATCTCATATTCTGCTATTATTTAAATGTTATCATCTCTTAATACAAGTTGCTAAAAAGACTAAAATAAAAGAGATTGAATTTTTTCGTATTTTATGGCTTGCCTAGCTTCTATGAGTAGGCGCCATCACGACTCTCGAGGGTGGAAAATTCAGGTCGCGACAAGTAGCTATGGCTTTGTACAGTTTCAAAGGTGATTAATACAAAAATTTAGTTACTAGGAGCCTCAGGTTGATTTTGATGAGGAGGTTCCGGCCTCAGCAGTTCTGGTGGGCCCAACTTAGGTCTTAGAGGGTTTATTGCTACCCCAGTTCTTCAGGATGCTCTGTTCCGATTAGTGGGCCTCATGGAGAGTGCCACCCGAGCAGGCTTGCTTCCTGCAGCACCAGCCATCTCTTAGGCTGGAAGAGGAGGCCAGACTGCTGCTACTCGCACTCCGGATCTGGTAGCTCCCCAGATTCAAACTCTAGCAGTTCAACCAGTTGGAGCAGTTCAGCCGGGTGCGGTAGCTCAGACCGACAATGGAGCAACTATGTCTGCCGATGCTTTGTGGAGGCTGGTTAGGTTCACCAAGCTCTTCACTTCTACTTTCAGCAATGCATCTACTGAGGATCCTCAGGATTATCTAGACAGATGCCTCGAGGTTCTCAGGAGCATGGGTTTGTTGACACTAATGGGGTCGATTTTGCTACCTTTCGCTTGTCTGGACCCGCCAAGACTTGGTGGAGGGATTATTTCTTAGCTAGACTAGCTGGATCGCCATCTTTGACTTGGGAGAAGTTCACAGTGTTGTTTCTGGAGAAGTTTCTCCCCATTACTCAGAGAGAGGCCTATCAGAGGCAATTTGAGAGCCTCTGGCAGGGTCCATGACAGTTACCCAGTGTGAGACCAGATTCATCGACTTGGCTCGCCATGCTCTTGTCATACTTCCTACCGAGAGAGAGAGGGTGAAGAGGTTTATTGACGGTCTTATTCAGCCGATTCATCTTCAGATGGCTAGGGAGGCTGGAAGTGAGATTACCTTTCAGGAGGCGGCCAATGTGGCCAGGAGAGTGGAGATGGTCCTGTCGTAGGGAGGTGGTCATGGGTTGGATAAGAGGCCCCATCATTCAGGTAGATTCAGTGGTTCCTCGTCTGGAGGCAGAGATTTATATGGTAGAGGCCATCCTTCTAGGCTCTTTCAGTCAGCTCTTCAGGTTTCTCACGGTGCTTTAGGTGGTCGTGGTTCTCACATGCAGTAATCTGATCAGTAGCCCTACAGTGCACCACCAGCTCGTATCAGTGCACCGCTGCTCCAGAGTTGTTGGGGTGGTCATTCAGGTTGACAGGGTCAGTCTCAGTTTCCTCAACCGTAGCATTCTGGTTGATGCTATGAGTGTGGTGAGTATGGTCATATCTGGAGGGCTTGTCCGAGGTTGGTGGGTACTCAATCGTAGCAGCAGGGTTCCCGTGCTATTGTTCAGGCACCAGGTGTTCCACAGACCGCCCAGCCAGCTAGAGGTGGGGTACAGGTGCTAGAGGTGGAGGTAAAGGATTTAGAGGTGGAGCTCAGACCGCTAGAGGTGGAGGCCAGCCAGCTACAGGCAGTCCTAGAGATGTAGTCCAGGGTGGTGGGGCCCAACCTCGATGATATGCTCTTCCATCCAGGCCCGAGGCTGATGCTTTAGATGCGATGATCACATGTACTGTTCTAGTTTGTGATAGAGATGCTTCAGTGTTATTTGATCCACGGTCTACATATTCGTATGTGTCATCTTATTTTGCACCGTATCTGGTCATGCCTAGTGATTCATTGAGTGTTCCTGTTTATGTGTCTACACCGGTGGGTGATTCTATTGTGGTAGACTGAGTCCATCGCTCTTGTGTAGTTGTTCTGGTCATGCTTCAGTAGATTTGTTGCTTCTGGACATGGTCGATATCAATGTTATATTGGGGATGGACTGGTTATGACCTTACCATGCCATTTTTGGACTGTCATGCCAAGACTGTGACCTTAGCTTTACCAGGTTTGCCTCATTTAAAGTAGAGAGGGACTCCTGGTCATTCTACCAGTAGTGTTATCTCTTATGTGAAGGCTCGGCGTATGGTCGAGAAGGGGTGTTTGGCCTATTTGGCATATGTTCGTGATTCTAATGTTGAGGTCCCTTCTATTGATTCTGTGCCCGTTGTTCGTGAGTTTCCCGAGGTTTTCCCTTCAGACCTTCCGGGTACTCAGCCCATTTCTATTTCGCCATATCACATGGCCCCGCCTGAGTTGAAAGAGTTGAAGGAGCATTTGCAAGACTTGCTTGAGAAGGGTTTCATTAGACCCAGTGTTTTGCCTTGGGGTGCACCGGTGTTGTTTGTTAAGAAGAAGGATGGGTCGATGAGAATGTGTATTGATTATTGGTAGTTGAACAAGGTTACAATCAAGAATAAGTATCCATTGCCGAGGATTGATGATTTTTTCGATCAGCTTCAGGGTGCCAAGGTATTTTCAAAGATTGACTTGAGATCTAGCTACCACCTGTTGAGGATTAGGGAATCCGATGTCCCTAAGACAACTTTTCGCACTCGGTACGAGCATTATGAGTTCTTGGTTATATCGTTTGGGTTGACCAATGCCCCAGCAACTTTTATGTATTTGATGAACCGAGCGTTCAGGCCATATCTGGACTCGTTCGGGATAGTCTTCATTGATAATATTTTGATCTATTCCAACAACCGGGAAGAGCATGATCAACATTTTAGAGTGGTTCTTCAGACTTTGAGGGATAGTCAGTTGTATGTCAAGAACTGGCCTAGACTAGCATGAGCTACAGAAATTCGACGTTTCTTGGGATTCGCAGGCTACTACCGTCGGTTCGTGGAGGGGTTCTCATCTATCGCAGCCCCGATGACTAGGTTGACCCAGAAGGGTGCCCAGTTCAGATGGTCAGATGAGTGTAAGACGAGCTTTCATATGCTCAAGATAGCTCTGACTACGGCATCAGTATTGGTTTGTCCCACAGGTTCAGGGCCTTATACAATTTATTGTGATGCATCTCGTGTTGGACTTGATGCATGTTGATGTAGGATGTCAAGGTCATTGCCTATGCTTCGCGGTAGTTGAAGATTCATGAGAAGAACTATCCGGTTCATGATTTGGAGTTGGCAGCCATTGTTCACGCATTGAATATTTAGAGGCATTACATGTATGTCGTGGCATGTGAGGTGTTCACGGATCACAAGAGTCTTCAGTATTTGATCAAGCAAAAGGAGTTGAATTTGAGGCAGAGGAGATGGTTGGAGTTGTTGAAGGATTATGATATCACTATCTTATATCATCTGTGGAAGGCCAATGTGGTGGCTGATACTTTGAGTAGAAAGTCAGTCAATATGGGCAGTCTTGCTTATATTCCGGTCAGTGAGAGACCGTTTGCTTTGGATGTTTAGGCCTTGGCCAATCAGCTCGTAAGGCTGGATATTTCTAAGCCCTGCCGTGTATTAGCTTGCACGGTTGCTTGTTCTTCTTTATTGGAGCGTATCCGTGATCGGCAGTATGATGATGCTTAGGGACATGATGCAGCGTGGAGGTGCCAAGCAGGTTACCTTAGATGATGATGGAGTTTTAAGATTGCAGGGTCGAGTTTGTGTGCCTAATGTGGATGGGCTCCGAGAGTTGATTTTAGAGGAGGCCCATAGCTCCTGGTACTCTATTCGTCTAGGCGCCGCGAAAAAGTATCAAGATTTGCGGCAATATTATTGGTGGCGTAGAATGAAGAAGGATACAATTGCACATATGGCTCGGTGTTTGAATTGTCAGCAGGTTAAATATGAGCATCAGAGACGTAGTGGTTTTTTCCAGAGGATTGAGCTTCCCGAGTGGAAGTGGGAGCGGATCACTATGGACTTCGTTGTTGGACTCCCGCAGACTTGGAAGAAATTCGACGCAGTATGGGTCATTGTTGATAGGCTAACCAAGTCAGCGCATTTCATTCCTGTGGTAGTCTCCTATTCATCCGAGAGGTTAGCTGAGATTTATATCCGGGAGATTGTTTGTCACGACCCGGATTTCCCACCCTCGGGAGTCGTGATGGAGCCTACTATTCAGAGCTAGGCAAGCCAAAACTTATCTACTTACTTCATTAACAAATTACTTCTTTTTAACATATATAAGCGATAACATGAAATCAGTGGAACATTAAATAATTAAGTGGAAGGTAACAATAAAATATCTGGAAACAATGTCTATTACAACTTCTAAAACCTCAAATACTCAAAACGTGGTGTCACAGTGTCACAAACTATCTAATATTACTACATACAAGGTCTAAAGAAATGACAGTACATTGTTTCTGAATAACATAGAAGGAAACATGAAATAGAGATAGAGGGAGACGTCAGGGCCCGCGGACGCCTGCAGGTCTACCTTGGGTCTCCGGGTGGACTGAAGGAAGCACTCCAACTACTGTTCGAAAGCTGCTCAAGGGTCTGCACAGAGTTCAGAGTGTAGTATCAGCACAACCGACGCTATGTGCTGGTAAGTACCTATCCTAACCTCAGCGAAATAGTGACGAGGCTAGGACCAGACTACCAAATAACATGTGCAGTTCAAATATATATACAACGAAAAGAAATACACCGATATCCAGTCACACGGGAGGGGGAGCATGCCGTGGGGGAGATAACAATTTCCAAGTAAAAGACTTCAAGTAGCGAAGGAAATAACATAACTCGGATACCAATAAGGAATCAGGAATCAATAAAGGCACGGTATCACCCTTCGTGCTTTGGCTCTCATCATCACCAAAGCAAATGTATAATAGAAATGTACACGACATCACCCTTTGTGCTTTTACTCTCTTTCCTCACCAAATAATCAATAGAATCGACACGGAATAGTACATCGTGCGGCACGACATCACCCTTCGTGCTTTGCACTCTTTCCTCACAATCATACACGGCATCACCCTTCATGCTTTATACTCTTTCCTCACAAAACAAACATTACACGGCATCACCCTTCGTGCTTTAACACTCTTCCTCACCCAAACAACAATCACAAACAATGGGGTGAGGGAATAAGCAAGATTATAAGAGGAATCCCGGCAAGGGAACAACAATTAAACAATTAAATCCTGACAAGGGAACAACATCAACAATATCAACATCCCGACAAGGGAGATAACCAATAAATCAATAAAATCCTGGCAAGGGAACAATTTAATAACACTTTCTTGACAACTCACTTTACCACTTGAGCCAATGCTCCTCGATGTGTAAGTCACAATTACTTCCTCAACTTTTTACAACAAACAAAAATTACTTCTAAAGCATAGATTACTCAAAGAAATCATGAAAATCACATTATAAGACTCACGGTCATGCTAGACACCAACGTATAGATACTCGTCACCATGCCTATATGTCGTACTCAACAATAATTATGTAGCAAATAGGACTTAACTCCTAATCCCTCAAGCTAAGGTTAGACCAAACACTTACCTCGAACTTCCACAGCCAACTCAAACCTCAATCATCGCTTTTCCTTTCAAATTCAGCTCCAACCTAGTCGAATATATACATAATCGACTTAATAACATCAATAAATACTAAACAATCCAATTCCAATGCTTAATTATTGTTTTCTAATCATTCTTCCCAAAAACCCAAAAAATTGACCCCGGGCTCGCTTGGTCAAAACACGAGGTTCAGACCAAAATAAAATCACCCATTCACCCACGAACCTAAATATATAATTATTTCCAGAACTCGACCCCAAAACGAGGTCTAAATCACAATTAATAAAAAAAACCTAACTCTACCCAAATCCCTAATTTCCTACCCTTATTCACATGATTTAGGCCTATGGATTTGTGGTGAAATCCTCTGGATTTGTGGTGAAATCCTCTTTCAAAAATCGCCCAATTTGGAGTTGAGATGAAGAAGTTATGAAATTTTGAACAATTCCCGTAATAGCTACTGTTTTAAGTGTTGGGCGACAGTGTTCATCGCGTTTGTGAGAACACTGTCGCGATCTCGAAGGGCTGCCAGTAAGTGGACTTATGCGATCGCGAGTCCTTCCACGCATTCGCGAAGGGTTGACCCCCTGACCTTCGTGTTCGCGGACGAGGTTACGCGTTCGCGTAGAAGAACGACCAAATCCCAGCCCCCCTCCAATTAACTCTACGCGTTCGCGTCACACAGGTTGCGTTCGCGATGAGCAGTCCCCCAAAGCTCCGCGTTTGCGACTGTGGCTTCACGTTCGCGATGACCAAATCCACCCCTATCCCCATTTACCTTACGCGATCGCGAGAGTGACTACGCGATCGCAATGAACAACAAGCCTGAGCACCTGTAGCAGATATTTTGCAACTTTTTTTAAGTTCAAAACTTCCCGAATCACATTCGAAACACACCGAGCCCTCGGGGATGCTAACCAAACACACGTACTTACTCAATAACATCATACAAACTTATCCGTGCGATCAAATAGCCAAAATAACCTTAATAACAACGAATCAAACCTCAAAATCAAGAACTTTTCTCAAACTTCCTCAAGTATAAAATTTAGCAATTTAGGTTCGAATCACGTCAAATGATATCCGTTTTATCCAAATCTTATAGAAATGACTTAAACCATATATAAGACCTGTAACTGGTGCTGGAACCAAAATACGGGCCCGATACCATCGTGTTCTAATCAGATTTCATTTCAAACTTCCTTAAATAATTTCAGAAAACAATTTTATTCAAAAATTCATTTCTCGGGCTTGGGACCGCGAAATTCGATTCCGGGCATACGCCCAAGTAATATATTTTTCTACAGACCCTTCGGGACCATCAAATCACGGGTCCGGGTCTATTTACCCAAAACGTTGACCGAAGTCAAAATAGCTCATTTTATAAGCAAATTTTATCATTTTTCACAAATTTTCATATTTAGGCTTTCCGGCTATGCACCTGGACTATGCACGCAAATCAAGGTGACTCTAAATGAGGTTTCCAAGGCCTTGAAGACACAAAATTTAATTAAAAGCAAGTGATAACCCTTTTGGGCCATCACATTCTCCACCTCTAAAACAATCGTTCGTCCTCGAACGGACTAAAGAAGGAAGTACCTGAGTCGGGGAAAAGATGGGGATAACGGCTCCGTATATCAGACTCGGACTCCTAGGTTGATGCCTCAGGAGGCTGACCTCTCCACTTAATACGAACAGAAAGAAAACTCTTTGACTTCAACTGACGAACCTGCCGGTCTAGATTAGCCACCGACTCCTTCTCATAAGACAAGTCCTTGTCCAACTGGACAGTGCTAAAATCTAACACGTGGGATGGATCACCGTGATACCTCCGAAGCATGGACACATGAAACACTGGATGCACAGCTGACAATCTCGGTGGCAATGCAAGTCAATAAGCCACCTCTCCCACTCGATCAAGAATCTCGAACGGACCAATGAACCTAGGGCTAAGCCAAATCTCATCACGCCCTTCATAGGCGACATTCAGAGTAATACCCGTTCACCGACCATAAAAGCCACATCTCAAACCTTGCGGTCTGCCTAACTCTTTTGCCTGGACTGAGCTATATGAAGCCTATCCTGAATAATCCTGACCTTGTCTAAGGCCTCCTGAACTATATCTGTACCCAACAACCGAGCCTCTCCTGAGTCGAACCACCCAACTGGAGACCGACACCGCCTACCATATAAAGCCTCATAAGGAGCCATCTGGATGCTCGACCGGTAGCTGTTGTTGTAGGCAAACTCTACTAAAGGCAAAAACTGATCCCACTAACCTCCAGAGTCAATGACACGAGCTCAGAGCATATCCTCCAAAATCTGAATAGTCTGTTCGGACTGTCCGTCCGTCTGGGGATGAAATGTTATGCTCAACTCAACCCGTATGCCCAACTCTCGCTGAACTGCTCTCCAGAAATGCGAGGTAAAATGCGTACCTCGGTCCGAAATGATAGATACGGGCACACCATGAAGGCGAACAATCTCCTGAATGTAGATCTCAGCTAACCTCTCAAAAGAACAAGAGACCACCATAGGAATGAAATGTGCTGGCTTGGTAAGCCTATCAATAATGACTCATACTGCATCGAACTTCCTTCGGGTCTATAGGAGTCCAGTAATGAAGTCCATAGTGATCCGCTCCCATTTCCATCCGGGAAGCTCAATCCTTTGAAATAAACCACCAGGCCTCTGATGCTCATACTTAACCTACTGAGAATTCAAACACCGAGCCACATATGCAACGATATCCTTCTTCATTCTCCGCCACCTATAATGCTGCCACAAATCCTGATACATTTTTGCGGCGCCCGGATGAATAGAGTACCGGGAGCTATGGGCCTCCTCTAAAATCAACTCTCAGAGCACATCAACATTAGGCATACAAACTCGACCCTACAATCTCAAAACTCCATCATCATCTAAGGTAACCTACCTGGAACCTCTGTGCTGCACCGTGTCTCTAAGGACACACAAATGGGGATCATCATATTTCCGATCACGAATACGCTCCAATAATGAAGAACGAGCGACCCTGCAAGCTAACACTTGACTGGGCTCAGAAACATCCAGTCTGACGAACTATTTTGCTAAAGCCTGAACATCCAAAGCAAGCGGTTTCTCACCGACCAGAATATAAGCAAGACTGCCCATACTGGCTGACTTCCTACTCAAAGCATCAGCCACCACATTGGCCTTTACCAGATGATATAAAATGGCGATATCATAATCCTTTACCAACTCCAACCATCTCCTCTAACTCAAATTCAACTCTTTTTGCTTTAACAAATACTGAAGAATCTTGTGATCTGTGAACACCTCACATGTCATGCCATACATATAATGCCTCTAAATCTTCAATGTGTGAACTATGGCTGCAAACTCCAAATCATGAACCGGATAGTTCTTCTCATGAATCATTAACTACTGCGAAGCATAGGCAATGACCTTGCCATCCTGCATCAACACTACACCAAGCCTAGTACGGGATGCATCACAATCAATTGTATAAGACCCTGAACCTGTGGACAAAACCAACACCGGTGCCATAGTTATAGTTGTCTTGAGCTTCTGAAAGCTCACCTCACACTCATTTGAACATCTGAATTGGGCACCCTTCTGGGTCAACCTGGTCATCGGGGCTACAATAGATGAAAACCCCTCCACAAACCGACAATAGTATCCTGCAAACCCCAAGAAACTCCGAATCTCTGTAGCTGATGCTGGTCTAGGCCAGTTCTTGACTGCCTCAATCTTCTTCGGATCAACCTGAATACCCTGTACTAACACAACATGACCTAGAAATGCAATTGAAATCAACCAAAACTCACACTTAGAGTCTGAAGAACCACTCTAAGGTGCTGCTCGTGCTCCTCCTGGCTGCAGAAATATATTAATATATCGTCAATGAAGACTATCACTAACGAATCCAAATAAGGCCTAAACACTCGGTTCATCAAATCCATAAAAGCTGCTAGGGCATTTGTCAACACAAAAGACATAACCAAGAACTCAAAATGTGCGTACCGAGTGTGAAAAGCTATCTTAGGGACATCGGATGCCCTAATCCTTAACTGATGGTAGATAGATCGCAAGTCAATCTTTGAAAATACTTTGGCACCCTGAAGCTGATCGAACAAATCATCAATCCTCGGTAGCAGATACTTATTCTTGATTGTAACCTTGTTCAATTGTCGATAATCAATACACATTCTCATTGACCCATCCTTCTTCTTGACAAACAACATCAGCGCACCCCAAGGCAAAAAACTAGGTCTAATGAAACCCTTCTCAAGCAGGTCTTGCAATTGTTCCTTTAATTCTTTCAACTCAGGCGGGGCCAAACGATACGATAGGATAGAAATGGGCTGAGTGCCCAAAGCCAAATCAATGCAAAAGTCAATATCCCTGTCGGGTGGCATACCCGGCAGGTCAGAAGGGAAAACATTAGGAAACTCACGAACAACAGGCATGAAATCAATAGAAGGAACCTCAGCGCTCTAATCACAAACATATGCTAAATAGGCCAAATACCACTTCTCAAATATACGTCGAGCCTTCACATATGAGATAACACTACGGGTAGAATGACCAGGAGTCCCTCTCCACTCTAAACAAGGCATACTCGGTAGTGCTAAAGTCACAGTCTTGGCATGACAGTCCAAGATAGCATGGTAAGGTGATAACCAGTCCATTCCTAATATAACATTGAAGTCAACCATGTCTAAAAGCAACAAATCTACATGAGTCTCAAGACCCCCAATCACCACAATACAAGAACGATGGACTCGATCGACCACAATAGAATCACCCACCGGTGTAGACACATAAATAGGAACACTCAATGAATCACTAGGCATGACCATGTACGGTGCAAAATAAGATGACACATATGAATATGTAGACCCTAGATCAAATAACACTAAAACATCTCTATCATAAACTAGAAACGTACCTGTAATAACTGCATCTAAAGCCTCATCCTCGGGCCTGGCTTGAAGAGCATAACATCGAGGCTGGGCTCCAATACCTTGAACCACATCTCTGGGTCGGCCTGCTGCTGGATGGCCTCCACCTCTAGCAGCCTGAGTTCTACCTCTAGTACCTCTACCTCCACCTCTAACACCTTTACCCCCACCACTAGCTGGCTGGGCGGGCTATGGAACACCTGGTGCCTATACCATGTCACGAGAACCCTGACGCTGAGACCTTCTCGGCGCTCGAGGGAAAAACCTAGCAATGTGACCTGGATCACCACATGTGTAACAAGCCCTCGGCTGTTGAGACTACTGGCCTTGGCGACCTGAATGACCACCCCAAAAACTCTGAAGCGGCGGTGCACTGGTAGGAGCATGTGTTACACTGTAGGACTGCTGATCAAAATACTGCATCTGGGGACCACGACTACCTGAAGCACCGAGAGAAACCTGAAGTGTTGACTGAAAAGGCCTAGGAGGATGGCTTCTACAATAAGAATCTCTACCCCCATACGAGGTACCACTAAATCTGTCTGAATGACAAGGCCTCTTGTTTGACCCATGACCACCTCCCTATGACAGAACCATCTCAACTCTACTGGCCACATTGGCCGCCTCCTGAAAAGTGATCTCACTCCCAGCCTCCCTAGCCATTTGAAGACAAATCGTCTATATAAGACTGTCAATAAACCTCCTCACCCTCTCTCTCTCGGTGGGAAGTATGACAAGAGCATGGCGAGCTAAGTCGATGAACCTGGTCTCATACTGGGTAACAATCATGGAACCCTACTGGAGGCGCTCAAACTGCCTCCGATAGGCCTCTCTTTGAGTAACGGGGAGAAACTTCTCTAGGAATAACACTGTAAACTGCTCCCAAGTCAAGGCTGGCGATCTGGTTGGTCTAGCTAAGCAATAATCTCTCCACCAAGTCTTGGCGGATCTAGACAAGCGAAATGTAGCAAAATCAACCCCATTGGTTTCAACAATCCCCATGTTCTGAAGAACCTCGTGACAACTGTCCAGATAATCTTGGGGATAGTGAATAGCTTGGTGAACCTATCCAATCTCCACAAAGCATCGGTAGACATGGCCGCACCATCGCCTCTCTGAGCTACCACACCCGACTAAACCGCTCTAACTCGCTGAGCCACTGGAGTCTGAATCTGGGGAGCCACCTGCTCTGAAGTGCAAGTAGTGGGAGTTTGGGCCCCTCCACTAGCTTGAGAGACGGCTGGTGCTACAGGAAGCAAGCCTACTCGGGTGACACTATCCATGAGGCCCACTAGTCAGACAAAAGTATCTTGAAGAACTGGGGTAGCAATAAACCCTTCTAGGACCTGAGCTGGGCCCACCGGAACTGCTAGGGCTGGTACCTCATCATCAAAATCAACCTGAGGCTCCGCTACGGGTGCTGCTACCTTGGGTTGAGCTCTGCCCCTGCCTCGACCTATAACACGGCCTCGACCTTGCCCTCAGCCCCTCGTGGGAGATGCTAGGCGTTCAAACTGCTGATCGGTAGATGAGGAAGCACGTGTTCTCGTCATCTGCAAAAGAACAAAGTAGAAATTCAATAAGCATTGAGAAACCAAACCGCACAACAAGAAAGAACAAATGTGAAATTTTTCCTAAATTTGTAGCCTCTGGGGGATAAATACAGATGTCTCCGTACCGATCCTTCAGACTCTACTAAGCTTGTCTGTGAACTATGAGACCCATGTAACCTAGATCTCTAATACTAACTTGTCATGACCCGAATTTTCCACCCTCAGAAGTCGTGATGGCACCTACTATTGGGAGCTAGGCAAGCCAAAACTTATCTACTTACTTCATTAACAAATTACTTCCTTTTAACAAATATAAGTGATAACATGAAATCAACGGAACTTTAAATAATTAAGCGGAAGGTAACAATAATATATCTAGAAACAACGTCTATTACAACTTCTAAAACCTCAAATACCCAAAATATGGTGTCATAGTATCACAGACTATCTAAGATTACTACATACAAGGTCTGAAGAAATGACAATACACTGTTTCTGAATAACAGAGAAGGAAACAGGAAATAGAGATAGAGGGAGACGCTAGGGCCCACGGACGCCTGCAGGTTTACCTTGGGTCTTCGGGTGGACTGAAGGAAGCCCTCCAATTACTGTCCGAAAGCTACTCCGGGATCTACACACAGTGCAGAGTGTAGTATCAGTACAACCGACCCCATGTGCTGGTAAGTGCCTAGCCTAACCTCGGCGAAGTAGTGACGAGTCTAGGACAAGACTACAAAATTAACCTGTGCAGTTCAAATGTATATACAACGGAAATAAATACAGCGATATCTAGTCAATACGGGAGGGGGACCATGCTATGGGGGAGATAACAATTTCCAAGTAAAAAGACATCAAGTAGAGAAGGAAATAACATAACTTGGATACCAATAAGGAATTAGGAATCACTAAAGGCACGACATCACCCTTCATGCTTTTACTCTCATCCTTACCAAAGCAAATGTATAATAGAAATGTGCACGCCATTACCCTTCGTGCTTTTACTCTCTTTCCTCACAAAATAATCAATAGAATCGGCACGAAATGGTACATCGTACGGCACGACATCACCCTCCGTGCTTTACACTCTTTCCTCACAATCATACATGGCATTACCCTTCATACTTTATACTTATTCCTCACAAAACAAACAATACACGACATCACCATCCGTGCTTTAACACTCTTCGTCACCTAAACAATAATCACAAACAATGGGGCGAGGGAATAAACAAGATTATAATAGGAATCTCGGCAAGGGAACAACAATTAATTAATTAAATCCCGGCAAGGGAATAACATCAACAATATCAACATCCTGGCAAGGGAGATAACCAATAAAGCAATAATATCCCGGAAAGGGAACAATTTAATAACTCTTTCTCTTTTTCCCTTTTACTTCACAACTCACTTTACCACTTGAGCCAATGCTCCAAAGGGTTCAATCAAACTCATTTACTTTGACAATTCGTAATATAACTTGAGCTAATGCTCCCCGATGTGCAAAAGTCACAATTACTTTCTCAACTTTTCACAACAAACAGAAATCACTTCTAAAGCATAGACTATTCAACGAAATCATGAAAATCACATTACAAGACTCACAGACATGCTAGACACCAACGTATAGATACTCGTCACCATGCCTATACGTCGTACTCAACAATAATCACGTAGAAAATACGACTCGACTCCTAATCCCTCAAGCTAAGGTTAGACCAAACACTTACCTCGAACTTCCACGGCTAACTCAAGCCTCAATCACCACTTTTCCTTTCAAATTAGGCTCCAACCCAATCGAATCTATACATAATCGACTTAATAACATCAATAAATGCTAAACAATCCAATTCCAATGCTTAATTATAGTTTTCTAATCATTCTTCCCAAAAACCCAAAAATCGACTTCGGTCCCACTTGGTCGAAACACGAGGTTCGGACCAAAATCAGATCACCCATTCACCCACGAGCCTAAATATATAATTATTTCCAGAGTTCGACCCCAAAACGTGGTCTAAATCAAAATTAATCAAAAAGCCCTAACTCTACCCAAATTCCTAATTTTCTATGCTTATTCACATGATTTAGGCCTAGAAATCTAACGGGTGTTAATAGAATATGAAGAAAATGAGTCTAAGATTACATACCTACGAATTTGTGGTGAAATCCTCTTTCAAAAATCGTCCAATTTGGATTTGAGATGAAGAAGTTATGAAATTTTGAACAATTCCCATATTAGATACTGTTTTAAGTGCTAAGCGACAGTGTTTATCGCATTTGCAAGAACACTGTCGCTATTGCGAAGGGCTGCCAGTAAGTGGACTTATGCATCACGAGTCCTTCCACACGTTCACGAAGGGCTGACCCCCAGACCTTCGCGTTCGCGGATGAGCTTACGCGTTCGCGTAGAAGAACGACCAAATCCCAGCCCCCCTCCAATTAACTCTACGTGTTCACGTCACACAGTTCACTTTCGCGATGAGCAGTCCCCAAAGCTCCGTGTTCATGACTGTGGCTTCACGTTCGCGAAGACCAAATCCTCCCCTATCCCATTTACCTTACGCGATCGTGAAAGTGACTACGCAATCGCGATGAACTGCAGGCCTGAGCACCTAGAGCAGTAATTCTACAACTTTTCTTAAATTCAAAACATCCTGAATCACATCCGAAACACACTCGAGCCCTCAGGGATCCTAACCAAACACACTTACTAACTCAATAACATCATACGAACTTGTCCATGCGATCAAATCGCCAAAATAACCTTAATAACAACAACCTCAAAATCAAGAACTTTTCTCAAACTTCATCAAGTATCAAATTTTACAATTTAGGTCCGAATCACGTCAAATGATATATGTTTTTAACCAAATCTTATAGAAATGACTTAAACCATATATAAGACCTGTACCTGGTGCCCGAACCAAAATACGGGCCTGGTACTATCATGTTTTAATCAAATTCTTTTTCAAATTACCTTAAACAATTTCAGAAAATAATTTCTTTTAAAAATTCATTTCTCGGGCTTGGGACCTCGAAATTCGATTCCGGGCATACGCCCAAGTCCTATATTTTCCTACGGACCCTCCGGGACCCTCAAATCATGGGTCCCCGTTTAAACAAAAACGTTGACCGAAGTCAAATTAACTCATTTTATAACCAAATTTTATCTTTTTCAAAGATTTTCATATTTAGGCTTTCCGGCTATGTGCCCGGACTATACACACAAATCGAGGTGACACTAAATGTGGTTTTTAAGGCCTCATAGACACAGAATTCAATTAAAAGCAAGTGATGACCCTTTTGGGCCATCACATTGTTTGTCTTCATGGTGTGCCTATGTCTATAATTTCGGACCGAGGTACGCAATTTACCTCCTATTTCTGGAGAGCAGTTCAGCGAGAGTTGGGTACACAGGTTGAGTTTAGCACAACATTTCATCCTCAGATGGATGGGCAGTCCAAGCGGACTATTCATATTTTGGAGGATATGCTCCGAGCTTATGTCATTGACTTTGGAGGATCGTGGGATCAGTTTTTGCCTTTAGCGTAGTTTGCGTACAACAATACCTACCAGTCGAGTATCCAGATGGCTCCTCATGAGGCTTTATATGGTAGGCGGTGTCAATCTCCGGTTGGATGGTTTGAGCCGGGAGAGGCTCGGTTATTGGGTACGGATGTGGTTAAGGAAGCCTTGGACAAGGTCAAGATTATTCAAGATAGGCTTCGTACAGCTTAGTCCAGGCAAAAGAGTTATGCAGACCGCAAGGTTCAAGATGTGGCTTTTATGGTCGGTAAGCGGGGTATTGCTCTGAGTGTCGCCTATGAAGGGCGTGATGAGATTTGGGAAGAAGGGCAAGCTTAGCCCTAGGTTCATTGGCCCATTTGAGGTTCTTGATCTAGTGGGAGAGGTGGCTTATACACTTGCATTTCCGCCGAGCTTATCAGCCGTGCATCCAGTGTTTCATTGTCCATGCTCTAGAAGTATCACGACGATCCATCCCACGTGTTAGACTTTAGCATTGTCTAGTTGGAAAAGGACTTGTCTTATGAGGAGGAGCCGGTGGCTATTATAGACCGGCAGGTTCGTTAGTTGAGGTCGAAGAGTTTTCCTTCTGTTCATGTTCAGTGGAGAGGTCAGCCTCCTGAGGCATCGACCTGGCAGTCGGAGTCCGATATGCGGAGCCATTATCCTCATCTTTTTTCCCGACTCAGGTACTTCCTTCTTCTGTCCATTCAAGTATGAACGGTTGTTTTAGAGGTGGAGAATGTGATGACCCAAAGGGTCATCACTTGCTTTAAATTAAAATCTATGTTTTCGAGGCCTCGAAAACCTCATTTAGAGTCACATTGTTTTGCGTGCGCAATCAGGTGCATAGCCTGAAAACTTAAATATGAAAATCTATGATAAATGATAAAATTTTGTTATAAAATAAGTTAATTTGACTTCGGTCAACGTTTGAGTAAACAGAATCGGACCCATGATTTGACAGTTTCGGAGGGTTCGTAGGAAAATATGGGACTTGGGCGTATGCCCGGAATCTAATTCCGAGGTCCCAAGCCCGAGAAATGAATTTTTAAAAGAAATTATTTTCTGAAATTATTTAAGGTAATTTGAAAAGGAATTTGATTAGAACATGATGGTAACAGACCCATATTTTGGTTTTGGTGCCCGATACAGGTCTTATATACTTAATTTATGTGAACCTATTTCCTTTTTAGTCCGTGCCAAAAAGAATGACCCCTTTCCTTATTTAGAAACAATTTGCCTTTACACAATGATTTATAGCCACACAAATTACATGTGCCTCATTTTACACTACAAGATCAAAAGTCTTCTCTTTTTTTCTTAAACTCCATGCCCAGTCAAATGGGTTCACATAAATTGAAACAGAGGGAGAATGATTTAAGACATTTTTGTAAAATTTGGTGAAACACGGATGTCATTTGAGGTGATTCGGACCTAATTTGCAAAAGTTGATGCTTAAGAAGTTTTGAAATATTTCATTGATTTTTAGGTTTAATTCGTTGTTTATGATGTTATTTTGACGATTTGATCGTACGGATAAGTTCTTATGATGTTTTTGAGTGAGTATGTATGTTTGGTTTGGAGCCCCGAGGGCTCGGGTGAGTTTCGGATAGGCGTCGTAGTATTTTTGGACTTAGAAAATCTGGTGTTTTTGCTGGTTGCTAGTGTCAAGGTTTTTATTCTGTGCGATCACATTGATTTTTCCGCGATCGCATAGAGTTAATTTTGGTAGTCATCAATTTGTTCTATGCGATCGCATCGATTATTCCACGATCGCATAGGGTTAATTTTGGTAGTCATCAATTTGTTGTATGCGATCACATTGATTCTTCCGCGATCACATATAGTTAATTTAGGTAGTCATCAATTTGTTATATGCGATCACATTGATTCTTCAATGATCACATAGAGTAAATTTTGGGAGGTCACAATTTGTTCTATGCGATCGCATTGATTCTTCCGCGATCGCAATGACTAATTTCCCTTACCCTATGCGATCACATCCATTTCTTCACGATCGCATAGAACAAAAATCCGCCCAGCTATTTAAGCTTAAAAACATAATGCATTACGGGGAATTGGCCATTTTTCATAAACCTCTTCTTCTCCAAAGCTCTTAGGCGATTTTGAAGCACTTCCTTACCATAATCTCTTAGGTAAGTAATCTTTAACTTGTTTTTTTCCATTTTCATCAACATCTATTAGATTATAGGCATAAAAACATGTGACTTAGGGTAGAAAATTTGGGATTTGGGTAGAGTTAGGGTTTTTTGATTAGAGAAGCATAAATAAGATAATACTAAAAACAACTTTCATAATTTTATCAGGTTTTGTAATAGATGCACCAAGAGTTCGGTAATTTCTTTTCTTCAAAACTGATATATGGAATAACAGAGATAGCTAAGAAGATAAGCATTTATGAAATACACAAATAAACAAAAATAGAAGGAGTAACTTTTTTACCTGTTTTGCTGTTAATTATGTTTTTGAGCAACCTTCAGTTTTTTCAATTCTTTCTCTTTGGCCTACCACATCCAATAAACATAAAAGGACCATAAGGTGTAAGCCCTAGTAAATACATATTGAAAGAGCAAAAAGATGTTAAATATTACTTTGTCTGTCCAAAATTTATCAATTAATTGTAACTTTAAACTTCTCAATTTACCGATTTTTAACTTAATCTCTATGACTTTTTTAGACCACAAGTTCAAAAGTGTTTCTTCATTCTTAAATCCTTCCCCAATAAAAAACATCGACAATATCTATTTTAGAATATTTTGAATCAATCAATCAACTGGTCAATCCTAGTGTAGAATCCACATACTTGAATATCACAAATATTATTGTTGCAATATCGAATTGCAACGAATCATTGTGAAGAATAATCCATCACAACAAAACCCAAAAAACATATAGTGTTCAATCAATCCTTTTCTTCCTTTTTCTTTTTCCTTTCCAATTCTTTAGGAGTTAATTCCTTTCCATCTGATGCTGCTGTTGCGCTGGCGCCTATCAGAAATTAAGGTCATTCTAAAAGCAAAAAACACAAAATAGCAAATCAAACAGAAAAATTGATTCTTACCGTAAAGGGGTGTATAAGAATACGGAGAAATTGGAGTATGACAAAGAACCAACACCCGATCGACTGAGTCTGGATGGTTTTGAGAAGACCTAACACAAGCCGTAATGAGTTTAAGAATAAAGCTTGAACCTTCAAAAGGTACATTATTACATAACGCGCCAAACCCTGTTGTGTACTCTACTTTTAGGAGTAGTGATCGATAAGCGGGGGAAGATTTATTTAAAATTTCTAATTATTTTCCTTAAATATGCCCCTTCCACTTTTCCAAGTTTTTAACATGTTAGGAATTGTAGTAAAAGCTCTTTCTAAAGTTGTGTAATCATTTTAATTTTCTAGAGTTAAACACGTAAGAATCATCAAACATATTTTTATAATTCCAATTTTTGTCGATTTCCTTTTTTGACCAAATGTGTAGTGGTAATTCTAATTTTAACTTATATGAATATTTTCTTATTTAAATTGCACAAAATAATTATAAATTCTTAATCTAACTCATGTTCAAAGAAGAAAAAATAAAATTTTAATTTCAATTCCTTATTTATTAAGATTTAATAACCAGGGGCGGCTCTAAAACTTTGGGCAGTGAGGCTGTTGCCTTAGGCCCCCAAATTTTGAAGCCCCAAATTTACTTTAAATTCTTCTTCTTATTATTATAATTATATACTATGTAATTTATATAAGTAATTAGTATAAAGAAAAGTGTTACAATAAATCATCTTTTTGCTGGGTGTTGACTTCACTAAGGCTATATGAAGGAAAATGCAACAATGGCTACAAACAAAAGGGATAGCAGTGCAGACTTGGAACTAGAACACAGAATGGGCTATCCATAATGCCAAAGGGAAATCGCAGCATAGCTCAAATTTTCAGAATGGTATACGCTGAGTTTATCTATGCTATATGGATGAAGAGGAATCATATAATTTTTTAAAAGAAGCACCGGAGCTGGGAAATAATTATGCGAGAAGTTTAATGTAAGAGCAGCTCCAAGAGTCAAGGTTTTGATACAGAGTTTTTTTTAGAATCCAGTTATGTACTGGCGTGTATAGATCAGAGTTTATGTGATGACCCAACCAGTCGTCTCATGTGTTACTGCTCCGTTTTCTCCCATTTCAGTGTCTTTATGCTTCGTTATCCGTGTTTTGTGATATCGGGTTGGTCTGATCGAGTCCGGAATGAATTTGGTAAAATTTGAGACACTTAGTCTCTTTCAAGAAGGCTTAAGTTGGAAAAGTCAACCGGATATTGACCTATGTGTTAGAGGGTCGGATGTGAGTTCCTATAGTTCATTTAGCTTCGGGAGGTTATATAAGACTTAGGAGTGTGATCGGAATGGGTTTTGAAGGTCTGGAGTAGAATTAGGCTTGAATTGGCAAAGTTGATATTTTGGCGATTTCCGGTTGATAGGTGAGATTTTGATATAAGGGTTGGAATAGAATTCTGAGAGTTGCAGTAGCTTCATTGTGTCATTGGGGATGTGTGTGCAAAATATCAGGTCATTCGGACGTGGTTTGGTTGGGTTTTTGATCAAAAGTGTATTTCGGAAGATTTTTGAAACTTAGGCTTGAATCTGATGTGTTTTGAGTGATTTGTTGTTATTTGAGGTATTTTGATGATTGGAACAAGTTTGAATAAGGTTTAGGATTTGTTGGTGCCTTTGGTTGTGAAGGGATCTCATTGTGTTCGCGAGTGGGTATACGCGATCACGAAGAAGGATTTGAGTCAGATGTGTCCAAGGTAATTTATTCATCGTGTTCGCGTGAAGGAGTTCGTGATCGCGAAGGTGTAGGTGTAAGGTGCATCGCGTTCATGTCTAGCATGTCGCATTCGTGTAAGGAAAAAAATTGGTCAACGCGAGTTTGTGCTTCGCAAACGCGTAGGTTTGACCGTGTTCGCGAAGAAGGGAGGTCGGACCTAGGCAAAATGTTTTTAATTCGTTTTATCCGCGATTGAGGGCTCATTTCCTCCATAGTTGGTCATTTTTAGAGCATTTTGAAGGAGATTAAAGAGTGATTCAAGGGTAAATGATTGGAGGTAAGAATTTCGGACCTAAAACTCGATTCTATTGTGAAATCTACCTAGAAAATCATGGAAAGTTAAGCTAAAATGGAAGAACTAGGGCTTGAGATTTTGGACTTTTGATTGGGGATTTCGAGGACCATTTGAGGTTGGATTTGAGAACATTTGTTATGTATGAACTCATGAGGTGATGAGGAATCTAATGATGTGAAAATTTCTGAGTTTCGAGAAGTGGGCCCAGGGCTCGAATTTTGCTAATTTCAGGATTTTTGGTATTTTTCGATTGTTTTTACTTGGGCTTTGTTCCCTTAGCATATTGTGATGTATTAGTTCTGATTTTGGATAGATTCGATGTGCGTGGAGGCCGATTCGAGGGGAAAAGGCGTCACGAGCTAGATATTTAGCCGGTTCGAGGTGAGTAATGATTGTAAATGATGCTCTGAGGGTTTGAAACCCCGAATTTGCACATCGTAGTGCTATATTGAGGTGAGACACGCGCTTGACGACGAGCGTGGGGTCGTATACTATTGGGAATTGTGACTTAATCCGTCCCGATTGATGATTTTACCGCGTATTTGACTGAAACTTATTTTCTATCATCATGATTTTGGCTGAATGCCATATTTGGGCTTCGTGCCAACTATTTTGACCCTTCGAGGATTTTTATTACTATTTCCTCACTATTTTGACTTATTACTTGAACTCAGTCCTAATAATTTCCACAGTTTTACTATTCAGCCGTTCTTTCCCAGTTTTTAAGACTTAAACGATATTTTTAATGATGTTTGGGCTGAAAACACTGTTTTACTATTGCCCGAGGGGCTTGTGATGATTTTTGGACTTTGTAAGGTCGAGTGCCTACATTGTGAGGAACACTGATACTAATTTGAGGCTGAGGGCCTGAGATACATATACGCCACGAGGTGTCTTGATTGATATAAGGTCGAGGGCCTAGATTTGATGCCACAAGATAACTTGATATTGCGTTTGGGCCGTAAAGGTCCTCTCCCGAAGTCTGTACACCCCTAGTGAGCGCGGGTACCCAGTTGTGATATATGAGATTGAGCCCGATAGGCTGGTACTATACTGAAATGTAGCCCGAGGGGCGTATTTTTGGATACTAAGACCGAGGGGAGAACTTCTATGTGTTTACATTACATTATTTATCTGTCAATTACCTGTTTTACTTTACGAACGGAGATTTTACTTGGTTTTCACTGTTTAACTATTTTGAAATGATGTTTTACTGCTTCATTATAGAATACCTTGTGTTTTTGTGTGTTTTATTACTTTAAGTCATTATTTATATTTGTTACTCACTTGGTCGGAGTGCTCACATTAATCCCTGCATAGTGTGTGCAGATTCAGGCGTAGCAAGTCCCGCTCCTGAGTGCTGATTCCTCCCGTCCAGGCGGTGTTTCAGAGACTATGAGGTAGTTGTTGGCGTCCGCAGCCCCTATGTCTCCTTTATCTTATTATTTCTATGTTCTTCAAATAGTTGTACCAGATATTGCATTTAGTAGACTTATATCAGGATCCTTAGTTGCTCATACCTTTTGACACCCCGGTTAGGGCTGTGTCGTGTTGGATTTCCGCTTTGTTATCTATATTTTCGCTAAATATTGCTATTAAATCATGTTTAAACTATCTTTATGCTATTTAATTGCTTAAAAGGATGAATTTTTGTTAGATTGGCTGGGCTTGTCTTTATGAGAGGCGCCATCACGAACGGGTTCGGGACTAGGGTCGTGACAAGTTGGTATCAGATCCTAGGTTACATAGTTCTCACGAGTCATGAGCAGGTTTAGTAGAGTCTTGCGAATCGGAACGGAGACATCTATATTTATCCTCGAGAGGCTGCAGAACCTTAGGAAAAACTTCATATTCTTGAAATTCTTGTTGTGCGAACATGTTGGTCCGAGTACTAAACTTCTGTCGTTTTATTCTCTCACAGATGGTGAGGATGCGAGATACCGGATGCGGTGGACGACCACCAGTGCCACCATCTAAGACTACTAGAGGCTATGGATGCGGTTGTGGTCGTGGAAGAGGTAGAGCAGTGAGGGCAGCACCTGTAGATCCACCAGCCGCCCTAGCTCAGGATCAGACTCCAGCTATGGATGCTCCAGCAGCACCAGTTCAGGCACCAGCTGTGCCCGTCGTGATCCCGAGTCTTTAGGAGGCCTTGGCACAGATCTTATTAGTTTGCACTGGCCTGGCTCAGGCAGTTTTAGCCACTACAGCATCAACTATTTCACAGGTTGGGGGAGGCAATCATACCCCCGCTGCTCGCACACCTGAGCAGGTAGTGTAGGGACTCCAGACGTCGGGGGCACCTCCAGCCCAGCCGGTTGCACCAGCTCAGAAGTTTGTTGCTGCTAGTTATGCCAGATGATGAGCAGCGTCGACGTGAGAGGTTTAGTAGACTCTAGCCTCTGATATTCAGCGGAGTAGAGGGCGAGGATGCCTAGGATTTCTTGGATAAATGCCAGCGGATGCTTCGTACAACAGGGATTCTTGAGTCTAGTGGTGTGGCATTTACCACCTTTCAGTTTTTTGGGCTGCCTTCACTTGGTGGCAGGCGTATGAGAGGCATAGGCGTATTGGAGCAGCGCCCCTTACTTGGTAGCAGTTCTCCGCTCTCTTCCCGGAGTAGTATGTGCTGCAGTCCCGTAGAGAGGAGCTTCGTAAACAGTTTGAGTGGTTGCGATAGGGGAATATGACTTTGTCAAAGTATGAGTCGAGGTTTTCTAAGTTGGCTCGTCATGCCATCTGGTTAGTTCCGACAGATCGAGAGAGGATCAGGAGATTTGTTGATGGCCTTACTTATCATCTTCGTATTCTTATGACTAGAGAAAGGGTGATGGGTGCTAGGTTCAAGGAGGTGGTTGATATCGCTAGTGAGATTGAGACAGTTCTCTATCAAGAGCGAGAGGAGAGGGAGGCCAAGAGGCCTCGGGGATCGGGCAATTATAGTGGTGCTCTTTCAAGGGGCCAGTTTCAACATGGTAGAGGTCGTCCTTTCAGTCCTGCTCAGTCAGCCCGCTCAGAGTATCTCGAGGCATTTTCAGGTCATGGGTATCATGAATCTCAGTAAGGCCAATCATCACTCAACGCCCTTCTAGCTCAGAGTTCATCCTGTGCTCCATCAACTCAAGGCTCTTCTATGCCGAGTGCATCTGCTAGTCACTTCAGTGTGAGGGGTTCCCTTCAGTCCCCTTCTCCAGCACCTAGAAGTTGTTATGAGTGTGGCGATATGGGCTACATATGGAGGTAGTATCATCGCCGGGTTGCTAGTTTGTCTCAGTAGAGGGGTTATCCCTCAACTTCTGCTTAAGTTACTTCATCACCCGCCCATCTAACTAGGGGTGGAGGTCAGGCAGCCAGGGGTCGTCCCAGAGGGGGAGGTCGATCAGGCGGTGGCCAAGCTCGTTTCTATGCTATCCCAGGTAGGCCAGATGTTATTGCTTCAGATGTTGTCATTACAGGTATTGTTTCAGTCTGCCATAGAGATGCCTCCGTATTATTTGATCTCGGTTCCACCATTTCTTATGTGTCGTCATATTTTGCTCTTTATTTAGGTACGCCCTGGGAGTTTCTTGCTTTACCTATTCATGTATCTACCCTGGTGGGCGATGCTGTTGTTGTAGACCGTGTGTACCGGTCATATGTGGTGACTATAGGGTGTCTGGAGACCCGAGTAGAACTATTGCTATTGAGCATGGTGGATTTGATTTCATTTTGGGCATGGACTGGTTATCTTCGTGTCGTGCTATTAAGGATTGTCATGCTAAGACAGTCACTTTGGCTATGCCGGGTGTACCGCGGATTGAGTGGTGTGGTGTGACTGGTTATGTTCCTAGTAGAGTGATCTCTTTCTTGAAGGCCCAATGTATGGTTGGGAAGGGTTGCCTTTCATATCTAGCATTTGCGAGGGATATCGGAGATGAGACTCCCAGTATTGATTTTGTCCCAATTGTGAGAGATTTTCCTAATGTGTTTCCTGCAGACCTGCCGGGCATGCCACCGGATAGGGATATTGATTTTGTTATTGACCTGGTGCCAGGAACTCAACTCATTTCTATTTCGTCGGACCGTATGGCACCAGCGAAGTTGAAGGAATTGAAGGAATAACTTCAGGAACTCCTAGACAAGGGGTTCATTCGGCCTAGTGTGTCACCTTGGGGTGCCCTGGTTTTGTTTGTGAAGAAGAAGGATGGCATAATGAGAATGTGCATTGATTAAGTATCCATTGCCTCGTACGGATGATTTATTTGACCAACTTCAGGGGGCGAGAGTGTTCTCCAAAATTTATCTCCGGTCGGGCTATCACCAGTTGAAGATCAAAGACTCAGATATTCTTAAGACTGCTTTTAGGACGAGATATGGTCATTATGAGTTCCTTGTTATGTCTTTCGGGCTGACCAATGCCCCAGCAGCGTTCATGCATTTGATGAACAATGTATTTTGGCCTTATCTTGATTCGTTCGTGATTGTCTTCATTGACGATATTCTGGTGTACTCGCGTAGTCAGGAGGAGCACGCGGAGCATTTGAGAGTTGTGCTGCAGAGATTGAGGAAGGAGAAGCTTTTTGCAAAATTCTCCAAGTGTGAGTTTTGGCTCAATTCAGTGGCTTTATTGGGGCACTTGGTGTCCAGCGAGGGTATTCAGGTTGATCCAAAGAAGATAGAGGAGGTTTAGAGTTGGCCCAGACCGTCCTCAGCCACAGATATTCGTAGCTTTCTTGGGTTGGCAAGCTATTATCGCTGGTTTGTTCAAAGATTCTCATCTATTGCATCTCCCTTGACCAGGTTGACTTAAAAGGGTGTTTCATTTGTATGGTCGGACGAGTGTGAAAAGAGCTTTCAGAAGCTCAAAGCAGCTTTGACCATAACTCCAGTATTGGTTTTTCCATCAGCTTCAGGTTTATATACTGTGTACTGTGATGCTTCGAGAGTTGGGATTGGTTGTGTATTGATGTAGAAGGGTAAAGTTATTGGTTATGTTTCTCGTCAGTTGAAGCCCCATGAGAAGAACTACCCTATTTATGATTTGGAGTTGGCTGCCATAGTTCATGCATTGAAGATTTGGAGGCATTACTTGTATGGCGTATATTGTGAGGTGTTCACTGATCATCATAGTCTTCAGCATTTGTTCAAGCAAAAATATCTTAATTTGAGGCAGCGAAGATGGTTGGAGTTGCTTAAGGATTATGATATCACTACATTGTATCATCCGGGAAAGGCCAATGTGGTGGCCTATGCCTTAAGCCAAAAGATAGTGAGTATGGGGAGTTTGGCATATATTCTAGTTGGGCAGAGACCTCTTGCAGTTGATGTTCAGGACTTGGCCAATCGGTTTGTGAGGTTAGATATTTCGGAGCCCAGTTGGGTGTTGGCTTGTGTGGTTTCTCGGTCTTCTTTATATGATCGCATCAGAAAGTGCCAGCATGATGATCTGCATTTGTTTTTCCTTAGGGATAGAGTTCAGCATGATGATGCCAGAGATGTGACCAACGGTATGCAGGGCCGGATATGTGTGAACAATGTGGATGGGCTTCGGGAGTTGATTCTAGAGGAGGCCCACAGCTCACGGTATTTTATTCATCCGGGTGCCGCAAAGATGTAACAGTATTTGAGGCAGCACTATTGGTGGAGAAGAATGAAGAAAGATATTGCGGGGTTTGTAGCTCGGTGTCTCAATTGTCAGCAAGTGAAATATGAGCATCAGTGACCGGGTGGTTTGCTTCAATAGATGGTTATTTCTGAGTGGAAGTGGGAGAGGATCACTATGGACTTTGTTGTTGTACTTCCACGGACTTTGAAGAAGTTCGATGCTATTTGAGTGAATGTGGATCGGCTGACCAAGTTCGCACACTTCATTCGGGTGTGTACTACCTATTCTTCAGAGCAGTTGGCAAGGATTTATATCCAGGAGATTGTTCGTTTGCATGGTGTTCCAGTTTCTATCATTTCAGATAGAGGTACTCAGTTTATTTTGTAGTTTTGGAGAGCCATGCAGAGAGAGTTGGGTACTCAGGTGGAGTTGAGCACATTGTTTCATCCTCAGACGGACGGGTAGTCAGAGCGTACTATTCAGATATTGGAGGACATGTTGCGTGCTTGTGTCATTGATTTCAGAGGATCATGGGATGAGTTTCTACCGCTTGTAGAGTTTGCTTATAATAACAGCTACCAGTCGAGTATTCATATGTCTCCATATGAGGCTTTGTATAGGATTCAGTGTAGATCTCTAGTTGGTTGGTTTGAGCCCGATGAGGCTAGGCTATTGGGGACTGATTTGATACAGGATGCTTTGGAGAAGGTGAAGGTGATTTAGGAGAGGCTTCGTACAGTGCAGTCGAGGCAAAAGAGTTATGCTGATAGGAAGGTTCGAGATGTGTCCTACATGGTTGGCGAAAAGGTTCTATTGAAGGTTTCACGCATAAAGGGTGTTAGTAGATTTGGGAAGAAAGCAAAATTGAGTCCTTGGTTCATTGGGCCTTTTGAGGTTCTTCGGAGGATTGGGGAGGTGGCTTATGAGCTTGCTTTGCCACCCAGCTTGTCGAGTGTGCATCCGGTATTTTATGTTTCTATGCTCCGGAAGTATATTGGGGATCTGTATCATGTTTTGCACTTCAGCACGATTTAGTTGGATGATGATTTGACATATGATATGGAGCCAATAGCTATTTTGAGTCGTCAGGTTCGAAAGTTAAGATCAAAGGATATAGCTTCCGTGAAAATGCAGTGGAGAGGTCGGCTCGTGGATGAGGCTACCTGGGAGACTGAGAGGGGGATGCCAAGTAAATACCCTCACTTGTTTGAGGCTTCAGTAATGTTTCTTGACTCGTTCGAGGACGAACGTTTATTTAAGTTGGGGAGGATGTGACGACCAGACAAGTCATCTCATGAGTTACCGCTTTCTTTTCGCCCATTTCAGCTTCTTTATGCTTCGTTATCCATGTTTTCTGGTATCAGGTTGGTCTAATCGAGTCCGAAATGAATTTGGTGAAATTTAAGACACTTAGTCTTTTAAGAAGGCTTAAGTTGGAAAAGTCAACCGGATGTTGACCTATGTGTTAGAGGGCTCGGATGTGAGTTCAGATGGTTTGGTTAGCTTCGGTAGGTGATTTATGACTTAGGAGTGTGATCAGAATGGGTTTTGGAGGTCCGGAGTAGAATTAGGCTTGAATTGGCAAAGTTGATATTTTGGCGATTTCCGGTTGATAAGTGAGATTTCGATATAAGATTCGGAAAGGAGTTCTGAGTGTTGCAGTAGCTTCGTCGTATCATTTGGGATATGTGTGCAAAATTTCAGGTCATTCAGACATGGTTTGGTTGGATTTTTGATCAAAAGCGTATTTCGGAAGATTTTTGAAACTTAGGCTTGAATCTGATGTGTTTTGAGTGATTTGATGTTGTTTGAGGTGTTTTGATGATTGGAACAAGTTTGAATAAGGTTTTAGGATTTGTTCGTGCCTTTAGTTGAGGTCCAGGAGGCCTCGGGTGAGTTTCGGGTAGTCATTCGGACCACTTTTGGAGTTTGAAAGTTGCAGATTTTTGTTCTAGCATTTGCAGGGTTTGGCCTTTGCCTTCGAGAAGGGCCGGGTTTTTTAAGCTACGCATTCGCGAGAGCCTAGGCCGCGTTCGTGAAGGCTTGTGAAGGGATCTCATCGCGTTCGCGAGAGGGTATGCGCGATCGCGAAGAAGGAGTTGAGTCAGATGTGTCCAAGGTAATTTATTCATCGCGTTCGCGTGAAGGTGTTCACGATCGTGAAGGTATAGGTGGAAGGTGCATCGCATTCGCGTCTGGCATGTCGCCTTCATGTAAGGAAAAAAATTGGTCAACGCGAGTTTGTGCTTCGCGAACGCGTAGGTTTGACCGCGTTCGCGAAGAAGGGAGGTCAGACCTGGGCAGAAGGTTTTTAATTCATTTTATCTGCAATTTGAGGGCTCATTTCCTCCATAGTGGGTCATTTTGAGATCATTTTGAAGGAGATTGAAGAGGGATTCAAGGGGAAGCGATTGGAGGTAAGAATTTCGGACCTAAGACTCGATTCTATTGTGAGATCTACCTAGAAAATCATGGAAACTTAAGCTAAAAATGGAAGATCTAGGGCTTGGAATTTTGGACTTTTGATTGAGGATTTGGAGGACCATTTGAGGTCGGATTTGAGAAATTTTGTTTTGTATGAACTCGTGAGGTGATGAGGAATGTAATGATGTGAAAATTTATGAGTTTCGAGAAGTGGGCTCGGGGATCGAGTTTTTCTAATTTCAGGATTTTTGATATTTTTCGATTGTTTTTGCTTGGGCTTTGTTCCTTTAGCATATTATGATGTATTCGTTCTTATTTTGGATAGATTCGATGCGCATGGAGGCCGATTCGAGAGGCAGAGGCATTGCGGTAGAGATTTAGCCGGTTCGAGGTGAGTAATGATTGTAAATGATGCTTTGAGGGTTTGAAACCCCGGATTTGCACATCGTAGTGCTATATTGAGATGAGACACGCGCTTGTTGATGAGCGTGGGGTCGTATACTATTAGGGATTGTTACTTAATCCGTCCCGATTGATGATTTTACCGTGTATTTGATTGAAACTTATTTGCTATCATCATGATTTAGGTTGAATGCCATATTTGGGTTTCCTGCCAACTATTTGGACACTTTCGGGGATTTTTAGTACTATTTACTCACTGTTTTGACTTATTACTTGAACTCAGTCCTGATAGTTTCCACTATTTTACTATTCAGCCATTCTTTCCCAATTTTAAGACTTAAACGATATTTTTAATGATGTTTGGGCTGAAAACACTGTTTTACTATTGCCCGAGGGGCTTGTGATGATTTTTGGACTGAGTAAGGCCGAGGGCCTACATTGTGAGGAACACTGATACTGATTTGATGCCGAGGGACTGAGATACATATACGCCATGAGGTGACTTGATTGATATGAGGCCAATGGCCTAGATTTGATGCCACGAGATGGCTTGATATTGCGCTTGGGCCGTAAGGGGCCCCTCCTGGAGTCTGTACACCCCCAGTGAGCGCGGGTACCCAGTTGTGATATGTGAGATTAAGCCCGAGGGCTGGTACTGTACTGAGTTGTAGCCCGTGGGGCAGATTTGTGGATATTAAGTCCGAGGGGCGAACTTCTATCTGTTTACTTTACATTATTTATCTGTCAATTACTTGTTTTACCTTACGAACGAAGATTTTACTTAGTTTTCACTATTTAACTGTTTTCAAATAATGTTTTATTGGTCCATTATAGAATGCCTTGTGTTTTTACGTGTTTTCTTACTTTCAGTCATTATTTATATTTGTTACTCACTGGGTCAGAGTACTCACATTACTCCCTGCACCGTGTGTGCAGATTCAGGCATAGCAGGTCCCGCTCTTGAGTGTTGATTCCTCCAGTCCAGGCGGTGTTTTGGAGACTACAAGGTAGCTGTTGGCGTCCGCAGCCCTTGTGTCTCCCTTATCTTATTATTTCTATGTTCTTCAAATAGTTGTACTAGATATTACATTTAGTAGACATGTATCAGGATCCTTAGTTGCTCATGACTTGTGACACCCCGGTTAGGGCTGTGTCGGGTTGGATTTCCGCTTTGTTATCTCTATTTCCACTAAATATTGCTATTAAATCATGTTTAAACTATCTTTATGTTATTTAACTCCTTAAAAGGATGAATTGTGTTAGATTGGTTGACCTTGTCTTCATGAGAGGCGCCATCACGACCGAGTTCGGGGCTAGGGTCATGACAGTTTACTGATAGGTAGTTTTTAGATAACTAATTGTGCTTGATTAGTGTGATGACCCAAAAGGTCATCACTTGATTTAAATGAAATTCTATTTTTTTGAGGCCTTGAAAACCTCATTTAGAGTCACCTCGTTTTGTGTGCGCAGTCCGGGCGCATAGCCGGAAAACATAAATATGAAAATCTATGAAAAATGATAAAATTTGATTATAAAATGAGTTAATTTGACTTCGGTCAACGTTTTGGGTAAACACACCCGGAGGGTTCGTAGGAAAATATGGGACTTGGGCGTATGCCCGGAATCGAATTCTGAGGTCCCAAGCCCCAGAAATGAATTTTTAAAGGAAATTGTTTAAGAAAATTTGAAATAGAATCTAATTAGAACATGATAGTAGCGGGACCGTATTTTGGTTATGGCATCTGGTACAGGTCTTATATATGATTTAAGACATTTCGGTAAAATTTGGTGAAAAACGGATGTCATATGACGTGATTCGGACTTAGAGTGTTATCGGACTTAGAGGGCTCGGGTGAGTTTCGGAGAGGCGTTAGAGTGTTATTGGACTTAGAAAATCTAGTGTTTTTGATTGTTGCTGGTGTCCAGGTTTTTTTTGTACGCGATCGCATTGATTCTTCCACGATCGCATAGAGTTAATATTGGTAGTCATCAATTTGTTCTATGCGAACTCATTGATTCTTCCGCAATCGCATAGAGTTAATTTTGGTAGTCATTAATTTGTTCTATGTGATCGCATTGATTCTTCCGTGATTGCATAGAGTTAATTTTGGTAGTCATCAATTTGTTCTATGCGACCGCATTGATTCTTCCGGGATCGCATAGAATAAATTTTGGGAGGTCACAATTTGTTCTATGTGATCACATTGATTCTTCTGCGATCGCATAGAGTTAATTTTTGTAGTAATCAAATTGTTCTATGCAATCGCATTGATTCTTCCGCGATCGCATAGAGTTAATTTGGTAGAGCTAAAGTCACAGTCTTGGCATGACAGTCCAAGATAGCATGGTAAGGTGATAACTAGTCCATCCCCAATATAACATCGAAGTCAACCATGTCTAAAAGCAACAAATCTACACGAGTCTCAAGACCTTCAATCACCATAATACAAGAACGATGGACTTGATCAACCATAATAGAATCACCCACCGGTGTAGACACATGAACCGGAACACTCAATGAATCACTAGGCATGACCAAGTACGGTGCAAAATATGATTAAACATACGAATACGTAGACCCTGGATCAAATAACACTAAATCTTCTCTATCATAAACCAGAACCATACAGGTAATAACTGCATCTGAAGCCTCAGCCTCGGGCCTGGTTTGAAGAGCATAACATCGGGGCTGGGCCCCACCACATTGAACCATATCTCTAGGTCGGCCTGCTGCTAGTTGGCCTCCAACTCTAGCGGCCTGAGCTCCACCTATAGTACCTCTACCTCCACCTCTAGCACTTATACTCCTACATCTAGCTAGTTGGGCGGGCTGTGGAACACCTGGTGCCTGTACCATGGCACGAGAACCCTGATTTTGAGAGTTGCTTGGTGTTTGAGGGAAAAACCTGACAATATGACCCAGATCACCACAAGTGTAACAAGCCCTCGGCTGCTGAGACTGCTGGCCCTGGCGACCTGAATGACCACCCCAAAAGCTCTGAAGTGGCGGTGCACTGTAGGACTACTGATTGGAATATTGCATCTGGGGACCACGACTACCTGAAGCACTATGAGAAACCTGAAGTGCTGACTGAAAAGGTACCTATGAATCTGCCTGAATGGCAGGGCCTCTTGTCTGACACATGACCACCTCCCTACGACATAACCATCTCAACTCTACTAGCCACGTTGGCTTCCTCCTGAAAAGTGATCTCACTCCCAGCTCCCTAGACATCTGAAGACGAATCAGCTGCATAAGACCGTCAATAAACCTCCTCACCCTATCTCTCTCAGTAGAAAGTATGACAAGAGCATGGCGAGCTAAGTCGATGAACCTGGTCTCATATTGGGTAACAGTCATGGAACCCTACTAGAGGCGCTTAAACTGCCTCTGATAGGCCTCTCTCTGAGTAACGGGGAGAAACTTCTCCAGGAATAACACTGTAAACTGCTCCTAAGTTAAGGCTGGTGATCCGGCTGGTCTAGCTAAGCATTAATCTCTCCACCAAGTCTTGGCGGATCCAGACAAGCGAAATATAGCAAAATCAACACCATTGGTTTCAACAATCCCCATGTTCTAAAGAACCTCGTGACAACTGTTCAGATAATCTTGGGGATCCTTAATAGATACACGACTGAAAGTAGTAGTGAAGAGTTTGGTAAACCTGTCCAATCTCCACAAGGCATTGGTAGACATTGCTGAACCATCGCCAGTCTGAGCTACCACACCCGGCTGAACCGCTTCAACTCGCTGAGCTGCTAGAATCTGAATCTAGGGAGCTACCTTCTCTGGAGTGTGAGTAGTGGGAGTCTGGGCCCCTCCACTAGCCTGAGAAATGGCTGGTGCTACAGGAAGCAAGCCTGCTCGGCTAACACTCTCCATGAGGCCCACTAGTCGGACCAAAGCATCCTGAAGAACTGGGGTAGCAATAAACCCCTCTGAGACTTGAGCTGGGCCCACCGAAACTGCTAGGGTTGGAACCTCGTCATCAAAATCAACCTGAGGCTCCACTATGGGTGTTGTTGCCCTAGGCTAAGCTCTGCCCCTACCTTGACTTATAGCACGGCCTCGCCCTCGCCCTCAGCCCCTCGTGGGAGCTGCTGAGCGTTTGAACTGCTGATCAGTAGATGAGGAAGCGCGTGTTCTCGCCATCTGCAAAAGAACAAAGTAGAAATTCAATTAGCATTGAGAAACCAAACCGCACGACAAGAAAGAACAAATGTGAGATTTTTCCTAGCTCTGTAGCCTCTAGGGATAAATATAGATGTCTCTGTACCGATCCCTCATACTCTACTAAGCTTGTCTATAAACTGTGAGACCCATGTAACCTAGAGCTCTGATACCAACTTGTCATGACCCGAATTTCCCACCCTCGGGAGTCGTGATGTCGCCTACTATTGGGAGCTAGGCAAGACAAAACTTATCTACTTACTTCATTAACAAATTACTTCATTTTAACAAATATAAGTGATAACATGAAATCAGCGGAACTTTAAATAATTAAGCGGAAGGTAAAAATGAAATATCTAGAAACAATGTCTATTACAACTTCTAAAACCTCTAATACTTAAAACCTGGTGTCACAGACTATCTAAGATTACTACATACAAGGTTTGAAGAAATGATAACTCACTATTTCTGAATAACACAGAAGGAAACAGGAAATAGAGATAGAGGGAGACGCTAGGGCCCACGGACGCCTGCAAGTCTACCTTGGGTCTCCGGGTGGACTGAATGAAACCCTCCAATTACTGTCCGAAAGTTGATCCTAGATCTACACAAAGTGCAGAGTGTAGTATCAGCATAACCAACCCCATGTGCTGGTAAGTCCCTAGCCTAACCTCGGCGAAGTAGTGATGAAGCTAGGACTAGACTACCAAATAAACCTCTGCAGTTCAAATATATATGCAACCAAAACTAATACAGCGATATCTAGTTAATACGGGAGGGGGAGCATGCTGTGGGGGAGATAACAATTTCCAAGTAAAAAGACATCAAGTAGCGAAAGAAATAACATAACTTGGATACCAATAAGGAATCAGGAATCAATAAAGGCACGACATCACCCTTCGTGCTTTTACTCTTTTTCCTCACCAAATAATCAATAGAATCGGCACAGAATGGTACATCGTGTTGCATGACATCACCCTTTGTGCTTTACACTCTTTCCTTACAATCATACATGGCATCACCCTTCGTGCTTTATACTCTTTCCTCACAAAACAAATAATACATGATATCACTCTTCGTGCTTTAACACTTCTCCTCACCCAAACAACAATCACAAACAATTGGGCGAGGGAATAAACAAGATTATAATAGGAATCCCAGTAAGGGAACAACAATTAAATCCCGGCAAGGGAGAAACATCAACAATATCAACATCCCGGCAAGGGAGATAACCAATAAACCAATAAACAATTTAATAACTCTTTCTCCTTTTCACTTTTACTTCACAACTCACTTTACCAGTTGAGCCAGTGCTCCAAAGGGTTCAATTAACTCATTTACTTTTACAATTCGTAATATAACATGAGCCAATGCTCCTCGATGTGCAAAAGTCACAATTACTTCCTCAACTTTTCACAACAAACAGAAATCACTGCTAAAGCATAGATTATTCAACGAAATCTTGAAAATCACATTATAAGACTCACGGTCATGCTAGACACCAACGTATAGATACTTGTCACCATGCCTATACGTCGTACTCAACAATAATCACGTAGCAAATACAACTCGACTCTTAATCCCTCAAGCTAAGGTTAGACCAAACACTTACCTCAAACTTCCACGGCCAACTCATGCCTCAATAACCACTTTTTCTTTCAAATTCGGCTCCAACCCAATCAAATCTATACATAATCGAGTTGATAACATCAATAAATGCTAAACAATCCAATTCTAATGCTTAATTATAGTTTTCTAATCATTCTTCCCAAAAATCGACACCGGACCCGCTTGGTCAAAACACGAGGTTTGGAACAAAATCAAATCACCCATTCACCCACGAGCCAAAATATATAATTATTTTCACAATTCGACCCCAGAACATGGTCTAAATCACAATTAATCAAAAAACCCTAACTCTATCGAAATCCCTAATTTTCTACCCTTATTCACATGATTTAGGCCTAGAAATCTAATGGGTGTTAATGGAAAATGAAGAAAATGATTCTAATATTACATACCTACGAATTTGTGATGAAATCCTCTTTCAAAAATCGTCCAATTTGGAGTTGAGATGAAGAAGTTATGAAATTTTGAACAATTCCCGTATTAGCTACTGTTTTAAGTGTTGGGCGACAGTGTTCATCATGTTCGTGAGAACACTCTCGTGATCGTGAAGGGCTGAAAGTAAGTGGACATATGCGATCGCGAGTCCTTCCACGCATTCGCGAAAGGTTGACCCCCTGACCTTGCGTTCGTGGATGAGCTTACGCGTTCGCATAGAAAAACGACCAAATCCCAGCCCCCCTCCAATTAACTCTACGCATTCACGTCACACAGATCGCGTTCGCAATGAGCAGTCCCCCAAAGCTCCGCATTCGCGACTGTGGCTTCGCGTTTGCGATGACAAAATCCACCCCTATCCCCATTTACCTTACGTGATCGCGAGAGTGACTACGCGATCACGATGAACAATAGGCCTGAGCACCTGTAGCAGAAATTCTGCAACTTTTTTTAAGTTCAAAACTTCCCAATCACATCTGAAACACACTCGAGCCCTCACGGCTCCTAGCCAATCACATGTACTAACTCAATAACATCGTACGGACCTATTTGTGCGATCAAATCGCCAAAATAACCTTAATAACAATGAATCAAACCTCAAAATCAAGAACTTTTCTCAAACTTCATCAAGTATCAAATTTAGCAATTTAGGTCCGAATCACGTCAAATGATATCCCTTTTTAACCAAATCTTACAGAAATGACTTAAACCATATATAAGACCTGTACCTGGTGCTGGAACAAAAATACGGGTCCGATACCATCGTGTTCTAATCAGATTTCATTTCAAATTTCCTTAAATAATTTCAAAAAACAACAACAACAACAACCCAGTATAATCCCACAAGTGGGGTCTGGGAAAACAATTTTATTCAAAAATTCATTTCTCGGGCTTGGGTCCGGGTCCATTTACCCAAAACATTGACCAAAGTCAAATTAGCTCATTTTATAACAAAATATTATCTTTTTTCATAGATTTTCATATTTAGGCTTTCTGGTTACGTGCCCTGACTATGCACACAAATTGTGGTGACTCTAAATAAGGTTTTCAAGGGCTCAGAGACACAGAATTTAATTAAAAGCAAGTGATGACCCTTTTGGACCATCACATATTCATCTTCATGGTGTGCTTGTGTCTATCATTTTGGACCAAGGTACGCAGTTTAACTCCTGTTTATGGACAGCAGTTCAGCGAGAGTTGGGTACACAGGTTGAGTTGAGCACAACATTTCATCCTCAGATGGACGGGCAGTCCGAGCGGACTATTTAGATTTTGGGGTATATGCTCCGAGCTTGTGTCATTGACTTTTGAGGCTCGTGGGATCGGTTTTTTCCTTTAGCGAAGTTTGCCTACAACAATAGCTACAAGTCGAGTATCCAAAAGGCTCCTTTTGAGGCTTTATATGGTAGGCGGTGTCGGTCTCCGGTTGGATGGTTTGAGCCGAGAGAGGCTCGGTTGTTGGGTACGGATCTAGTTCAGGAGGCCTTGGATGAGGTCAGGATTATTCAGGATAGGCTTCGTACAACTCAGTCCAGGCAAAAGAGTTATGCAGACCGCAAGGTTCGAGATGTGGTTTTTATGGTCGGTGAACGAGTATTGCTCCAAGTGTCACCTATGAAGGGCGTGATGAGATTTGGGAAGAAAGGCAAGCTTAGCCGTAGGATCATTGGCCCATTTGAGGTTCTTGATCGAGTGGAATAGGTGGCTTATAGACTTGCATTGCCACCGAGCTTATTAGCCGTGCATCCAGTGTTTCATGTGTCCATGCTCCGGAAGTATCACGGCGATCTATCCCACGTGTTAGACTTTAGCATTGTCTAGTTGGACAAGGACATGACTTATGAGGAGGAGTCAGTGTCTATTCTAGACCAACAGGTTCATCAATTGAGGTCGAAGAGTTTTCCTTCTGTTCGTGTTCAGTAGAGAGGTCAGCCTCCTGAGACATCAACCTGGGAGTTCGATTCCGATATGCGGAGCCGTTATCCTCATCCTTTCACTGACTCAGGTACATCCTTCTTCTGTCCGTTCAAGGACGAACAGTTGTTTTAGAGGTGGAGAATGTGATGATCGCTTTAAATTAAATTCTATGTTTCTAAGGCCTTGAAAACATCATTTAGAGTCACCTTGGTTTGCGTGTGCAGTCCAGGCGCATAGTCATAAAAGTTAAATATGAAAATCTGTAAAAAAAATGATAAAATTTGGTTATAAAATAAGTTAATTTGACTTCGGTCAGCATTTTGGGTAAACAGACCTGGACCCATAATTTGACAGTCTCGGAGAGTCCGTAGGAAAATATTGGACTTGGGAGTATGCCCGGAATCTAATTTCGAGGTCCCAAGCCCGAGAAATGAATTTTTAAAAGAAATTATATTCTGAAATTGTTTAAGGTAATTTAAAAGGAATTTGATTAGAACATGAAGGTACCAGGCCCGTATTTTGGTTCTGCCACCCGGTACAGGTCTTATATATGATTTAAAATAGTTTTGTAAAATTTGGTGAAAAACGGATGTCATTTCACGTGATTCGGACCTAATTTGCAAAAGTTGATGCTTAAGAAGTTTTGAAATATTTCTTTGATTTTGAGGTTTTATTCATTATTTATGATGTTATTTTGTCAATTTGATCGCACGGATAAGTTCATATGATGTTTTTGAGTTAGTATGTATATTTGGTTTGGAGCCCCGAGGGCTCGGGTGAATTTCGGATAGGCGTCGGAGTGTTTTTGGACTTAGAAAATCTGGTGTTTTTGCTGGTTGCTAGTGTCCAGGTTTGTTTTCTATGCGATCGCATTGATTTTTCCGCGATCGCATAGAGTTAATTTTGGTAGTCATCAATTTGTTCTATGCGATCGCATCGATTCTTCCGCGATCGCATAGAGTTAATTTTGGTAGTCATCAATTTGTTCTATCTGATCACATTGATTCTTCCATGATCACATAGAGTTAATTTAGGTAGTCATCAATTTGTTATATGCGATCGTATTAATTCTTCCGCGATCGTAGTGACTAATTTCCCTTACCCTATGCGATCGCATTCCTTTCTTCGCGATCGCATAGAACAAATATCCGCCCAGTTATTTAAGCTGAAAAACAGAATGCATTACGGGGAATTGGCCATTTTTTATAAACCTCTTCTTCTCCAAAGCTCTTAGGCGATTTTGAAGCACTTCCTCACCATAATCTCATAGGTAAGTAATCATTAACTTGTTTTCTTCCATTTTCATCAACATATATTAGATTATAGGCCTAAAAACATATGTCGATGGGTAGAAAATTAGGGATTTGGGTGGAGTTAGGGTTTTTGATTAGAGAGGCATAAATAAGATAAGACTAAAAACAACTTTCATAATTTTATCAGATTATGTAATAGATGCACCAAGAGTTCGGTAATTTCTTTTCTTCAAAATTGATATATGGCATAACAGAGATAGCTAAGAAGATAAGAATTAATGAAATACACAAATAAACAAAAGTAGTAGTAGTAGCTTTTTTACCTGTTTTGCTGCTAATTCTGCTTTTTGTGCAGCCTTAAGTTTTTTTAATTCTTTCTCTTTGGCCTACCACATCCAATAAACACAAAAGGACCATACGGTGTAATCCCTAGTAAACACATATTGAAAGCACGAAAAGATGTTAAATATTACTCTATCTGTCCAAAATTATAACTTAATTTTAACTTTAAACTTCTCAATTTACCGATTTTTAGCCTAGTCTCTATGACTTATTCTAGACCACAAGTTTAAAATTGTTTCTTCTTTCTTAAATCCGTCCCCAGTCTAAAACATCGATAATATCTATTTTAGAATATTTTGAATCAATCAATCAACTGCTCAATCTTAGTTTATATTCCATATACTTGAATATCACAAATAATTTTGTTGCAAAATCGAATTGTAACGAATCATTTTGAAGAATAATCCATCACAACAAAACTAAAAAAAATATAGTGTTCAATCAATCCTTTTCTTCCTTTTTCTTTTTCCTTTCCAATTCTTTAGGAGTTAATTCCTTTCCATCTGATGCTGCTTATGTGGTTGGCGCCTATCAGAAATTAAAGTCACTCTAAAAGCAAAAAACACAAAATAGCAAATAAAACAGAAAATTTGATTGTTACCATACAGGGTCGTATAAGAATATGAAGACCTTGTGGTTTGTTTCAGAGGATTTAGCTTCCCAAGTGGAAGTGGGAGCGGATCACTATGGACTTCCTTGTTGGACTCCTGCAAACTCGGAGGATGTCCGACGCAGTATGGGTCATTGTTGATAGGCTGACCAAGTCAGTACATTTCATTCCTGTGGCAGTCTCATATTCATTCGAGAGGTTAGCTGAGATCTATATCTAAGAGATTGTTCGTCTTCATAGTGTGCCTATGTCTATCATTTGGACCGAGGTACGCAGTTTACCTCCCGTTTCAGGAGAGCAGTTCTGTGAAAGTTGGACAAGGCCAGGATTATTCAGGATAGGCTTTGCACAGCTCAGTCCAAGCAAAAGAGTTATGTAGACCGCAAGGTTCGAGATGTGGCTTTTATGGTCGGTGAGCGGGTATTGCTTCGAGTGTCGCCTATGAAGGGCGTGAAGAGATATGGGCAGAAGGGCAAGTTTAGCCCTAGGTTCATTGGCCCATTTCAGGTTCTTGATCGAGTGGGAGAGGTGACTTATCGACTTGCATTACCGCCGAGCTTATCAGCTGTGCATCCAGTGTTTCATGTGTCCATGCTCCGGAAGTATCACGGCGATCCATCCCACATGTTAGACTTCAGCATTGTCTAGTTGGACAAGGACATGTCTTATGAGGAGGAGTCAGTGGCTATTCTAGACCGGCAGGTTCATCAGTTGAGGTCGAAGAGTTTTCCTTCTGTTCGTATTCAGTAGCGAGGTCAGCCTCCTGAGACATCAACCTGGGAGTTCGAGTCTCATATGCGGAGCCGTTATCCTCATCATTTCCCTGACTCATCTACTTCCTTCTTTTGTCCGTTCAAGGACGAACAGTTGTTTTAGAGGTGGAGAATGTGATGACTCAACACTTGCTTTAAGTTAAATTCTATGTTTCCGAGGCCTTGAAAACATCATTTAGAGTCACCTTGGTTTGCGTGTGCAGTCCAGGCGCATAGTCAGAAAAGTTAAATATGAAAATCTGTAAAAAAAATGATAAAATTTGGTTATAAAATGAGTTAATTTGACTTTGGTCAGCGTTTTGGGTAAACAGACCCGGACCCATAATTTAACAGTCTCGGAGAGTCCATAGTAAAATATTGGACTTGGGCGTATGCCCGAGATCGAATTCCGAGGTCCCAAGCCCGAGAAATGAATTTTTAAAAGAAATTATTTTATGAAATTGTTTAAGGTAATTTAAAAGGAATTTGATTAGAACATGATGGTACCAGGCCCGTATTTTGGTTCTGGCACCCGGTACAGGTCTTATATATGATTTAAGATATTTTTGTAAAATTTGGTGAAAAACGGATGTCATTTGACGTGATTCAGACCTAATTTGCAAAAGTTGATGCTTAAGAAGTTTTGAAATATTTCTTTGATTTTGAGGTTTTATTCATTGTTTATGATGATATTTTTGCAATTTGATCGCACGGATAAGTTCGTATGATATTTTTGAGTTAGTATGTATATTTGGTTTGGAGCCCCGAGGGCTCGGGTGAGTTTCGGATAGGCGTCAGAGTGTTTTTGGACTTAGAAAATCTGGTGTTTTTGCTGGTTGCTAGTGTCCAGGTTTGTTTTCTATGCGATCGCATTGATTTTTTCGCAATCGCATAGAGTTAATTTTGGTAGTCATCAGTTTGTTCTATGCGATCACATCGATTCTTCCGCGATCGCATAGAGTTAATTTTGGTAGTCATCAATTTGTTCTATCTGATCACATTGATTCTTCCGTGATCACATAGAGTTAATTTAGGTAGTCATCAATTTGTTATATACGATCGCATTAATTCTTCCGCGATCGCAGTGACTAATTTTCCTTACTCTATGCGATCGCATTCCTTTCTTCGCGATCACATAGAACAAATAGCCGCCCAGTTATTTAAGCTGAAAAACAGAATGTGTTACGGGGAATTGGCTATTTTTCATAAACCTCTTCTTCTCCAAAGCTCTTAGGCGATTTTGAAGCACTTTCTCACCATAATCTCTTAGGTAAGTAATCATTAACTTGTTTTCTTCCATTTTCATCAACATATATTAGATTATAGGCCTAAAAACATGTGTCTAAGGGTAGAAAATTAGGGATTTGGGTAGAGTTAGGGTTTTTGATTAGAGAGGCATAAATAAGATAAGACCAAAAACAACTTTCATAATTTTATCAGATTATGTAATAGATGCACCAAGAGTTCGGTAATTTATTTTCTTCAAAACTGATATATGGCATAATAGAGATAGCTAAGAAGATAAGAATTTATGAAATACACAAATAAACAAAAGTAGTAATAGTAGCTTTTTTACCTGTTTTGCTGCTAATTCTGCTTTTTGTGCAGCCTTCAGTTTTTTAAATTCTTTCTCTTTGGCTTACCACATCCAATAAACATAAAAGGACCATACGGTGTAATCCCTAGTAAACACATATTGAAAGAACAAAAAGATGTTAAATATTACTCTATCTGTTCAAAATTATAACTTAATTTTAACTTTAAACATCTCAATTTACCGATTTTTAGCCTAATCTCTATGACTTATTCTAGACCACAAGTTCATAAGTGTTTCTTCTTTCTTAAATCTGTCCCCAGTCTAAAACATCAATAATATCTATTTTAGAATATTTTGAATCAATCAATCAACTGCTCAATCCTAGTTTAGATTCCACATGCTTGAATATCACAAATATTATTGTTGCAAATTCGAATTGTAACGAATCATTGTGAAGAATAATCCATCACAACAAAACTAAAAAAAATATATTGTTCAATCAATCCTTTTCTTCCTTTTTCCTTTTTCTTTCCAATTCTTCAGGAGTTAATTCCTTTCCATCTAATGCTGCTTCTATGGCTGGCGCCTATCAGAAATTAAAGTCACTCTAAAAGTAAAAAACACAAAATAGCAAATCAAACAGAAAATTTGATTCTTACCATACAGGGCCGTATAAGAATATGAAGACCTTGTGGATTGTTTCAAAGGATTGAGCTTCCCAAGTGGAAGTGGGAGCGGATCACTATGGACTTCCTTGTTGGACTCCCGCAAACTCGTAGGATGTTCGACGCAGTATGGGTCATTGTTGATAGGCTGACCAAGTCAGTACATTTCATTCCTGTGGCAGTTTCATATTCATTCGAGAGCTTAGCTGAGATCTATATCCAAAAGATTGTTCGTCTTCATAGTGTGCCTATGTCTATCATTTGGACCGAGGTACGCAGTTTACCTCCCGTTTCTGGAGAGAAGTTCTGTGAAAGTTGGACAAGGCCAGGATTATTCAGGATAGGCTTCGCACAGCTCAGTCCAAGCAAAAGAGTTATGCAGACCGCAAGGTTCGAGATGTGGCTTTTATGGTCGGTGAGCGGGTATTGCTTCGAGTGTCGCCTATGAAGGGCGTGATGAGATATGGGAAGAAGGGTAAGTTTAGCCCTAGGTTCATTGGCCCATTTCATGTTCTTGATCGAGTGGGAGAGGTGACTTATAGACTTGCATTGCCGCCGAGCTTATCAGCTGTGCATCCAGTGTTTCATGTGTCCATGCTCCGGAAGTATCACGGCGATCCATCCCACGTGTTAGACTTCAGCATTGTCTAGTTGGACAAGGACATGTCTTATGAGGAGGAGTCGGTGGCTATTCTAGACCGGCAGGTTCATCAGTTGAGGTTGAAGAGTTTTCCTTCTGTTCGTGTTCAGTAGAGAGGTCAGCCTCCTGAGACATCAACCTGGGAGTTCGAGTCTGATATGCGGAGCCGTTATCCTCATCCTTTCCCTGACTCAGCTACTTCCTTCTTCTGTCCGTTCAAGGACGAACAGTTGTATTAGAGGTGGAGAATGTAATGACCCAAAGGGTCATCACTTGCTTTAAATTAAATTCTATGTTTTCGAGGCCTTGAAAACATCATTTAGAGTCACCTTGGTTTGCGTGTGCAGTCCAGGCGCGTAGTCAGAAAAGTTAAAAATGAAAATCTGTAAAAGAAAGTGATAAAATTTGGTTATAAAATGAGTTAATTTGACTTCGGTCAGCGTTTTGGTTAAACAGACCCGGACCCATAATTTGACAGTCCCGGAGAGTCTGTAGGAAAATATGGGACTTGGGCGTATGCCCAGAATCGAATTCCGAGGTCCCAAGCCCGAGAAATGAATTTTTAAAAGAGATTATTTTCTGAAATTGTTTAAGGTAATTTAAAAGGAATTTGATTAGAACATGATGGTACCAGGCCCGTATTTTGTTCCGGCACCCGGTACAGGTCTTATATATGATTTAAGACATTTTTGTAAAATTTGGTGAAAATGGATGTCATTTGACGTGATTCAGACCTAATTTGCAAAAGTTGATGCTTAAGAAGTTTTGAAATATTTCTTTGATTTTGAGGTTTAATTCATTGTTTATGATGTTATTTTGGCGATTTGAACGCACGGATAAGTTCGTATGATATTTTTGAGTTAGTATGTATATTTGGTTTGGAGCCCGAGGGCTCGGGTGAGTTTCGAATAGGCGTCAGAGTGTTTTTCGACTTAGAAAATCTGGTGTTTTTACTGGTTGCTAGTGTCCAGCTTTGTTTTCTATGCGATCGCATTGATATTTCCGCGGTCGCATAGAGTTAATTTTGGTGGTCATCAATTTGTTCTATGCGATCACATCGATTCTTCCGCGATTGCATAGAGTTAATTTTGGTAGTCATTAATTTGTTCTATCTGATCACATTGATTCTTCCGTGATCACATAGAGTTAATTTAGGTAGTCATCAATTTTTTATATGCGATCGCATTGATTCTTCCACGATCGCAGAGACTAATTTCCCTTACCCTATGCGATCGCATTCCTTTCTTCGCGATCGCATAGAACAAAAATCCGCCCAGTTATTTAAGCTTAAAAACATAATGCATTACGGGGAATTGTCCATTTTTCATAAACCTCTTCTTCTCCAAAGCTCTTAGGCGATTTTGAAGCACTTCCCCACCATAATCTCTTAGGTAAGTAATCATTAACTTGTTTTCTTCCATTTTCATCAATATATATTAGATTATAGGCCTAAAAACATGTGTCTAAGAGTAGAAAATTAGGGATTTGGGTATAGTTAGGGGTTTTTTATTAGAGAAGCATAAATAGGATAAGACTAAAAACAACTTTCACAATTTTATCAGATTATGTAATAGATGCACCAAGAGTTCGGTAATTTCTTTTCTTCAAAACTGATATATGGCATAACAGAGATAGCTAAGAAGATAAGAATTTATGAAATACACAAATAAACAAAAGTAGTAGTAGTAGCTTTTTTACCTGTTTTGCTGCTAATTCTAATTTTTTGTGCAGCCTTCAGTGTTTTTAATTCTTTCTCTTTGGCCTACCACATCCAATAAACACAAAAGGACCATACAGTGTAATTCCTAGTAAACACATATTGAAAGCTCAAAAAGATGTTAAATATTACTCTATTTGTCCAAAATTATAACTTAATTTTAACTTTAAACTTCTCAATTTACCGGTTTTTAGCCTAATCTCTATGACTTATTCTAGACCACAAGTTTAAAATTGTTTCTTCTTTCTTAAATCCGTCCCCAGTCTAAAACATCGATAATATCTATTTTTGAATATTTTGAATCAATCAATCAACTGCTCAATCCTAGTTTAGATTCCACATACTTGAATATCAAAAATATTATTTTTGCAAAATCGAATTGTAACGAATCATTGTGAAGAATAATCCATCACAACAAAACTAAAAAAAATATAGTGTTCAATCAATCCTTTTCTTTCTTTTTCTTTTTCCTTTCCAATTGTTCAGGAGTTAATTCCTTTCCATCTGATGCTGCTGCTGTGGCTGGCGCCTATCAGAAATTAAAGTCACTCTAAAAGCAAAAAACACAAAATTTCAAATCAAACAGAAAATTTGATTCTTACCATTAAGGGGCATATAAAAATATGAAGACCTTGTGATTTGTTTCAGAGGATTGAGCTTCCCGAGTGAAAGTAGGAGCGGATCACTATAGACTTTGTTGTTGGACTCCCGCAAACTCGGAGGATGTTCGACGCAGTATGGGTCATTGTTGATAGGCTCACCAAGTCAGTGCATTTCATTCCCGTTGCAGTCTAATATTCATTTGAGAGGTTAGCTGAGATCTATATCCAAGAGATTGTTCATCTTCATAGTGTGCCTATGTCTATCATTTTGGACCGAGGTACGCAGTTTACCTCCCGTTTCTGGAGAGCAGTTCTGTGAGAGTTGGACAAGGCCAGGATTATTCAGGATAGGCTTCGCACAACTCAGTCTAGGCAAAAGAGTTATGCAGACCGCAAGGTTCGAGATGTGTCTTTTATGGTTGGTGAGCGGGTATTGCTCCGAGTGTCGCCTATGAAGGGCGTGATGAGATATGGGAAGAAGTGCAAGCTTAGCCCTAGGTTCATTGGACCATTTCAGGTTCTTGATCGAGTGGGAGAGGTGACTTATAGACTTGCATTGCCGCCGAGCTTATCAGCTGTGTAGCCAGTATTTCATGTGTCCATGCTCCAGAAGTATCACGGCGATCCATCCCACGTGTTAGACTTCATCATTGTCTAGTTGGACAAGGACGGGTCTTATGAGGATGAGCCGGTGGCTATTCTAGACCGGCAGGTTCGTCAGTTGAGGTCAAAGAGTTTTCCTTCTGATCGTGTTCAGTGGAGAGGTCAGCCTCCTGATGCATCGAACTGGGAGTTCGAGTCCGATATGCAGAGCCGTTATCCTCATCTTTTCCCCGACTCAGGTACTTCGTTCTATTGTCCGTTCAAGGACGAACAATTATTTTAGAGGTGGAGAATGTGATGACCCAAAAGGTCATTACTTGCTTTAATGAAATTCTATGTTTCCGAGGCCTTGCAAACATCATTTAGAGTCACATTGGTTTGCGTGCTCAGTCCAGGCGCGTAGTCGGAAAAGTTAATATATGAAAATTTGTGAAAAATGATAAAATTTTGTTATAAAATGAGTTAATTTGACTTCGGTTAACGTTTTGAGTAAACGGACCTGGAGCCATGATTTGACGGTCCCGGAGAGTCCGAAAGAAAATATGGGACTTGGGCGTATGCCCGGAATCGAATTCCGAGGTCCCAAACCCGAGAAATGAATTTTTAAAAGAAATTATTTTTTGAAATTGTTTAAGGTAATTTAAAAGGAATTTTATTAGAACATAATGGTACCAGGCCTGTATTTTAGTTTTGGCGCCCGGTACAGGTCTTATATATGATTTAAGACATTTTTGTAAAATTTGGTGAAAACGGATGTCATTTGACGTGATTCGGACCTAATTTGCAAAAGTTGATGCTTAAGAAGTTTTGAAATATTTCTTTCATTTTGAGGTTTAATTCATTGTTTATGATGTTTTTTGGCGATTTCATTGCACGGATAAGTTTGTATGATGTTTTTAAGTTATTATGTATGTTTGGTTTGGAGCCCTGAGGGCTCAGGTGATTTTCGGATAGGCATCGGAGTGTTTTTGGACTTAGAAAATCTGGTGTTTTTGCTGGTTGCTAGTGTCCAGGTTTGTTTTCTATGCGATCGCATTAATTTTTCCACGATCACATAGAGTTAATTTTGGTAGTCATCAATTTGTTCTATGAGATCGCATCGATTCTTCCGCGATCGCATAGAGTTAATTTTGGTAGTCATCAATTTGTTCTATCCGATCACATTGATTCTTCCGCGATCACATAGAGTTAATTTAGATAGTCATCAATTAATTATATGCGATCGTATTGATTCTTCCGCGATCGCATAGAGTAAATTTTGGGAGGTCACATTTTGTTCTATGCGATTGCATTGATTCTTCCGCGATTGCATAGAGGAAATTTGGGAGGTCACAATTTGTTCTATGCGATCGCATTGATTCTTCCGCGATCGCAGTGACTAATTTCCCTTACCCTATGCGATCACATTCCTTTCTTTGCGATCGCATAGAACAAAAATCCGCCTAGTTATTTAAGCTTAAAAACAGAATGCATTACGGGGAATTTACCATTTTTCATAAACCTCTTCTTCTCCAAAGCTCTTAGGCGATTTTGAAGCACTTCCTCACCATAATCTCTTAGGTAAGTAATCATTAACTTGTTTTCTTCCATTTTCATCAACATCTATTAGATTATAGGCCTAAAAACATGTGTCTAAAGGTAGAAAATTAGGGATTTGGGTAGAGTTAGGATTTTTTTATTAGAGATGCATAAATAAGATAAGACTAAAAACAACTTTCATAATTTTATCAGATTATCTAATAGATGCACCAAGAGTTCGATAATTTCTTTTCATCAAAACTGATATATGGCACAACAGAGATAGCTAAGAACATAAGAATTTATGAAATACACAAATAAACAAAAGTAGTAGTAGTAGCTTTTTTACCAGTTTTGCTGCTAATTCTACTTTTTGTGCACCCTTCAGTTTTTTGTAATTCTTTCTCTTTGGCCTACCACTTCCAATAAACACAAAAGGACCATACGATGTAAGCCCTATTAAATACATATTGAAAGCACAAAAAGATGTTAAATATTACTCTGTCTGTCCAAAATTATCACTTAATTTTAACTTTAAACTTCTCAATTTACCGATTTTTAGCCTAATCTCTATGACTTATTCTAGACCACAAGTTCAAAAGTGTTTCTTCTTTCTTAAATCCGTCCCCAGTCAAAAACATCGATAATATCTATTTTAGAATATTTTGAATCAATCAATCAACTGCTCAATCCTAGTTTAGATTCCACATACTTGAATATCACAAATATTATTGTTGCAAAATCGAATTGCAACGAATCATTGTGAAGAATAATCAATCTCAACAAAACTAAAAAAAATATAGTGTTCAATCAATCCTTTTCTTCCTTTTTCTTTTTCCTTTCCAATTCTTCAGGAGTTAATTCCTTTCCATCTGATGTTGCTGCTGTGGCTGGCGCCTATCAAAAATTAAAGTCACTCTAAAAGCAAAAAGCACAAAATAGCAAATCAAATAGAAAATTTGATTCTTACCATAAAGGGTCGTATAAGAATATGAAGACCTTGTGGTTTGTTTCAGAGGATTGAGCTTCCCGAGTGGAAGTGGAAGCGGATCACTATGGACGTCGTTGTTGGACTCCCGCAAACTCGGAGTATGTTCGATGCAGTATGGGTCATTGTTGATAGGCTGACCAAGTCAGCGCATTTCATTCATGTGACAGTCTCCGATTCATTCGAGAGGTTAGCTGAGATCTATATCCAAAAGATTGTTCATCTTCATAGTGTGCCTGTGTCTATTATTTTGGACCGAGGTACATAGTTTACCTCCCGTTTCTAGAGAGCAGTTCTGTGAGTGTTGGACAATGTCAGGATTTTTCAGGATAGTCTTCGCACAACTCAGTCCAGGCAAAAGAGTTATGCAGACTGCAAGGTTTTAGATGTGACTTTTATGGTCGGTGAGCGGGTATTGCTCCTAGTGTTACCTATGAAGGGCGTGATGAGATATGGGAAGAAGGGCAAGCTTAGCCCTAGGTTTATTGGCCCATTTCAGGTTCTTGATGGAGTGGGAGAGGTGGCTTATAGACTTGCATTGCCGCCGAGCTTATTAGCTGTGTATCCAGTGTTTCATGTGTCCATGCTCCGGAAGTATCACGTCGATCCATCCCACATGTTAGACTTCATCATTATCTAGTTGGACAAGGACGTGTCTTATGAGGAGGAGCCGGTGGATATTATAAACCGGCAGGTTCGTCAGTTGATGTCAAAGAGTTTTCCTTCTGTTCGTGTTCAGTGGAGAGGTCAGCCTCCTAAGGCATCGACCTGGGAGTCCGAGTCCGATATGCAGAGCCGTTATCCTCATCTTTTTCCTGACTCAGATACTTCGTTCTTCTGTCCGTTCAAGGACGAACAATTATTTTAGAGGTGGAGAATGTGATGACCCAAAAGGTCATCACTTGCTTTAACTAAATTCTATGTTTCCGAGGCCTTGAAAACATCATTTAGAGTCACCTTCGTTTGCGTGCACAGTCCAGGCGCATAGTCGGAAAAGTTAAATATGAAAATCTGTGAAAAATGATAAAATTTGGTTATAAAATGAGTTAATTTGACTTCGGTCAACATTTTGGGTAAACGGACCTGGACCCATGATTTGACGGTCCCAAAGAGTCCGTAGGAAAAAATGGGACTTGGGCGTATGCCCAGAATCTAATTCCGAGGTCCCAAACCCGATAAATGAAATTTTAAAAGAAATTGTTTTCTGAAATTGTTTAAGGTAATTTAGAAGGAATTTGATTAGAACATAATGGTACCAGGCCCGTATTTTGGTTCCGACTCCCGGTACAGGTCTTATATATGATTTAACACATTTTTGTTAAATTTGGTGAAAATGGATGTCATTTGACGTGATTCAGATCTAATTTGAAAAAGTTGATGCTTAAGAAGTTTTGAAATATTTCTTTAATTTTGAGGTTTAATTCGGTGTTTATGATGTTATTTTGGCGATTTGATCGCACAGATAAGTTTGTATGATGTTTTTGAGTTAGTATGTATGTTTGGTTTGGAGCCCCAAGGGCTCGGGTGAGTTTCAGATAGGCGTCGGAGTATTTTTAGACTTAGAAAATCTGGTGTTTTTGTTGGTTGTTGGTGTCCATGTTTTTGTTCTATGCGATAGCATTGATTCTTCCGCGATCGCATAGAGTTAATTTTGGTAGTCATCAATTTGTTCTATGCGATCGCATTGATTCTTCCGCGATCACATAGAGTTAATTTAGGTAGTCATCAATTTGTTATATGCGATCGCATTGATTCTTCCGCGATCACATAGAGTAAATTATGGGAGGGCACAATTTGTTCTATGTGATCACAGTGATTCTTCCACTATTGCATAGAGTAAATTTTGGGAGGTCACAATTTGTTCTATGCGATCGTATTGATTCTTCCGCGATCGCAGTGACTAATTTCCCTTACCCTATGCGATCGCATTCCTTTCTTCACGATCGCATAGAACAAAAATCCACCCAGTTATTTAAGCTTAAAAACATAATGCATTACGAGGAATTGACCTTTTTTCATAAACCTCTTCTTCTCCAAAGCTCTTAGGCGATTTTGAAGTACTTCCTCACCATAATTTCTTAGGTAAGTAATCTTTAACTTGTTTTCTTCCATTTTCATCAACATCTATTACATTATAGGCCTAAAACATGTGTCTAAGGGTAGAAAATTAGGGATATAGGTAGAGTTAGGGTTTTTTGATTAGAGAAGCATAAATAAGTTAAGACTAAAATTAACTTTCATAATTTTATCAGATTTTGTAATAGATGCACCAAGAGTTCGGTAATTTCTTTTCTTCAAAACTTATATATGGCATAAAACAGATTGCTAAGAATATAAGCATTTATGAAATACACAAATAAACAAAAGTAGTAGTAGTAGCTTTTTTACCTGTTTTGCTGCTAATTCTGCTTTTTGTGCAGCCTTCAATTTTTTTAATTCTTTCTCTTTGGCCTACCATATCCAATAAACACAAAAAGACCATATGGTGTAAGCCCTAGTAAACACATATTGAAAGCACAAAAAGATGTTAAATATTACTCTATCTGTCCAAAATTATAACTTAATTTTAACTTTAAACATCTCAATTTATCGATTTTTAGCCTAATCTCTATGACTTATTCTAGACCACAAGTTCAAAAGTGTTTCTTCTTTCTTAAATTCGTCCCTAGTCAAAAACATCGATAATAACTATTTTAGAATATTTTGAATCAATCAATCAACTGCTCAATCCTAGTTTAGAATCCACATACTTGAATATCACAAATATTATTGTTGCAATATCGAATTGCAACGAATCATTGTGAAGAATAATCCATCACAACAAAACTAAAAAAATATAGTGTTCAATCAATTCTTTTCTTCCTTTTTCTTTTTCCTTTCCTATTCTTCAGGAGTTAATTCCTTTCCATCTGATGTTGCTGCTGTGGCTGGCGCCTATCAGAAATTAAAGTCACTTGAAAAGGGAAAAACATAAAATAGCAAATCAAACAGAAAATTTGATTCTTATCATAAAGGGGCGTATAAGAATATGAAGACCTGGTGGTTTGTTTCAGAGGATTGAGCTTCCCGAGTGGAAGTGGGAGCGGATCACTATGGACTTCGTTGTTGGACTCCCACAAACTTGGAGGAAGTTCGACACAGTATGGGTTATTTTTGATAGGCTAACCAAGCCAGCGCATTTCATTCATGTGGTAGTCTCCTATTCATTCGAGAGGTTAGTTGAGATCTATATCCAAGAGATTATTCGTGTTCATAGTGTTCCTGTGACTATCATTTCGGACCAAGGTACTCAATTTACCTCCTGTTTCTGGAGAGCAGTTATGTGAGGGTTATACAAGGTCAGGATTATTCAAGATAGGCTTCACACAGCTCAATCCAGGCAAAAGATAAATGCAAACCGCAAGGTTCGAGATGTGGCTTTTATGGTCGGTGGCTTAGCCCTAGGTTCATTGGCCCATTTCAGGTTCTTGATCGAGTGGGAGAGGTGGATTATAGACTTGCATTGCCACCGAACTTATCAGCTGTGTATCTGGTGTTTCATGTGTCCATTCTCCGGAAGTATCACGGCGATCCATCCCACGTGTTAGACTTCAGCATTGTCCAGTTGGACAAGGACTTGTCTTATGAGGAGGAGCCGCAGACTATGCTAGACTGACAGGTTTGTCAGTAGAGGTCGAAGAGTTTTCCTTCTGTTCGTGTTCTGTGGAGAGGTCAGCTTCTTGAGGCATCGATTTGGGAGTTCGAGTCCGATATGCGTATCCGTTATCCTCATCTTTTCCCCGACTCGGGTACTTCCTTCTTCTGTTCATTCGAGGACGAGCAGTTGTTTTAGAGATGGAGAATGTGATGACCCAAAAGGTCATCACTTACTTTAAATTACATTATATGTTTCCGAGTCCTTGAAAACCTCATTTAGAGTCACCTCATTTTGCGTGCGTAGGCCGGGCTTGTAGCCGGAAAACTTAAAAATGAAAATATGTGAAAAATGATAAAATTTGGTTATAAAATGAGTTAATTTGATTTCAGTCAACATTTTGGGTAAACGGACCCGGACCCATGATTTGACGGTCTCGAAGGGTCCGTAGGAAAATATTGACTTGGGCGTATGGCCGGAATTGAATTCCGAGGTCCTAAGCCCGAAAAATGAATTTTTAAAAGAAATTGTTTTTTGAAATTGTTTAAGGAAATTTGAAATGGAATTTGATTAGAACATGATGGTACCAGACCCGTATTTTGTTTCCGGTGCCCGGTACATGTCTTATATATGATTTAAGACATTTTTGTAAAATTTAGTAAAAAACGGATGTTATTTGACGTGATTCGGACCTAATTTGCAAAAGTTGAGGATTAAGAAGTTTTGAAATATTTCTTTGATTTTGAAGTTTAAATCGTTGTTTATGATTTTATTTTGTTGATTTGATCGCACAGATAAGTTCGTATGATGTTTTTGAGTTAGTATGTATGTTTGGTTTGGAGCCCTGAGGGCTCGGGTGAGTTTCAGATAGGCGTCAGAGTGTTTTTGGACTTAGAAAATCTGGTGTTTTTGCTGATTGCTGGTGTCCATGTTTTTGTTCTATGCGATCGCATTGATTCTTCCGCGATCGCATAGAGTTAAGTTTGTTAGTCATCAATTTGTTCTATGCGATCGCATTGGTTCTTCCGCGATCGCATAGAGCCAATTTTGGTAGTCATCATTTTGTCGTATGTGATCGCATTGATTCTTCTGCGGTCGCTTAGAGTAAATTTTGGGAGATCGTAATTTGTTCTATGCGATTGAATTGATTCTTCCGCGATCGCATAGAGTAAATTTTGGGATGTCACAAATTGTTCTATGTGATCTCATTGATTCTTCCGCGATCGCATAGAGTAAATTTTGGGAGGTCACAATTTGCGATCGCATTGATTCTTCCGCGATCGCAGTGACTAATTTCTCTTACCCTATGAGATCGCATTCCTTTCTTTGCGATCGCATAGAACAAAAATCCGCCCAGTTATTTACCTGGAATTGGCCATTTTTCTTAAACCTCTTCTTCTCCAAAGCTCTTAGGCGATTTTGAAGCACTTCCTCACCATAATCTCTTAGGTAAGTAATCTTTAACTTTTTTTCTTCCATTTTCATCAACATCTATTAGATTATAGGCCTAAAAAATGTGATTAAGGGTAGAAAATTAGGGATTTGGGTAGAGATAGAGTTTTTTGATTATTTGGGAATTTGACCTCGTTTTGGGGTCGGATTTGAAAATAAATCATATATTCTGGCTCATGGGTGAATGGGTGACCGGGTTTTGGTTCGAACCTCGTGTTTTGACCAAGCAGGTCCGGGGCCGATTTTTGGATTTTTGGGAAGAATGATTAGAAAGCTATAATTAAGCATTGGAATAGGATTGTTTATCATTTATTGATGTTATTAAGTCAATTGTGTGTAGGTACGATTTAGTTGGAGCAAAATTTGAAAGGAAAAACGGTGTTTGAGGCTTGAGTTGGTCGTGGAAGCTTGAGGTAAGTGTTAGGTCTAACCATAGCTTAAGGGATTAGGAGTTGAGTCCTATTTGCTATTTGCTTCTTGTTGAGTACGACGTATAGGCATGGTGACGAGTATCTATACATTGGTGTCGAGCATGACCGTGAGTCTTAAATTGATACTTGTTGTATCCTTAAATGATACTATAGATGCTTTAGGGGGTGAATTCTTGATTATGAGTAAAAACTTAGTTTATTTTCTTGGAATTTACTCATGCTTGAGTAATGGTGATAAGTGAGATGAGTAGAAGTTGAGTTAAGATTGGTTATAGCTGAATCTCCCTTGCCGGGACGTATATAATTGTACTATTGAATTCCCTTGCCGGGATGGTGTAATTTATTGTTGATCCCTTGCAGGGACTGTTATTATGATCACGGTTGACTGCATATTTGGATCGGATTGCGCGCCGCAACATTTTTATTATATATGGATCGGGTTGCACGCCGTAACATTATTATATATATATGGAGTGGGTTGCACGCCGTAACAGATATTATATTGGCTCGGGTTGCACGCCGCAATCGATATTATATTGGATCGGGTTGCACGCCGCAACAATTATATATGTGGATCATGTTGCACGCCGCAATATTTATATATGTGGATTGGGTTGCATGCCGCAACATTGTTAAATGATAAGGGATCGGGTTGCGCGTCACAACAATATTGTTATTGTATTGTTGTAGATATTGAATTGTCCTTTCATATTGTATTAAGTTTCTGTTGGATTTGATATGTTCCCCGAAGCATGTACCCCTCCCATTTAAACTGCTTGTTCCTGGTTATTTTCCTGGTCACTACCTCACCGGTGTTAGGCCAGACACTTACCAACACATGGGGTCGGTTGTGCTGCTGCTACACTATGCACTCTGTGCAGATACTGGAGCAGCATTTGGTCAGCAGCAGTAGGGGGAGCCAACTTCAATTCATCGAGACTCCGAGGTAGCCCTGCAGGCGTCCGCAGGCCCGACGTCTCCTCTATCTTTTGTATGTTCTGTTATCATTTGTACTCGAGACAGACTATGTTCTTTCTTTCAAACATTTCTATATAGTAATCCTAGTTAGTTTGTGAATGTTGTGACACCGGTTTCTGGGTAGAGACATATGTTGGTTTTCGTATTATTTTGGTTTTATATTTGTCTAAGTCTACCGCTTAATTTTATATTTCGCTATTATTTAAATGCTATCTTCTGTTAATACAAGTTGCTAAAAAGACTAAAATAAAAGAGATTGAATTTTTCCGCATTTCGTGGCTTGCCTAGCTTCTACGAGTAGGTGTCATCACGACTCCTGAGGGTGAGAAATCCGGGTCGTGACAAGTAGCTATAGCTTTGTACAGTTTCAAAGGTGATTAATACAAAAATTTAGTTACCAGGAGACTCAGGTTGATTTTGATGAGGAAGTTCCGGCCCCAGAAGTTCCGGTGGTCCCAGCTCAGGTCCTAGAGGGGTTTATTGCTACCCCAGTTCTTCAGGATGCTCTGGTCCGATTAGTGGGCCTCATGGAGGGTGCCACCCCAGCAGACTTGCTTCCTACATCACCAGCCGTCTCTTAGGCTAGAAGAGGAGCCCAGACTCCTGCTACTCGCACTCCGGAGCTGGTAGCTCCCAAGATTCAAACTCCAGCAGTTCAGCCAGTTGGAGCAATTCAGCGGGTGCGGTAGCTCAGACCGACAATGGAGCAACTATGTCTGTTGATGCTTTTTGGAGGCTGTATAGGTTCACCAAGCTCTTCACTTCTACTTTCAGCGGTGCATCTACTAAGGATCCCCAGGATTATCTAGACAGCTACCTCAAGGTTCTCAGGAACATGGGTATTATTGAGACCAATGGGGTCAATTTTCTACCTTTCGCTTGTCTGGATCCGCCAAGACTTGGTGGAGGGATTATTGCTTAGCTAGACCAGTCAGATCGCCATCTTTGACTTGGGAGCAGCTTACAGTGTTGTTTCTGGAGAAGTTTCTCCCCATTACTCAAAGAGAGGCCTATCGGAGGCAATTTAAGTGCCTCTAGCAGGGTTCCATGACGGTTACCCAGTGTGAGACCACATTCATCGACTTGGCTCTCCATGCGATTGTCATACTTCCTACCGGGAGAGAGAGGATGGGGAGGTTTATTCACGGTCTTATTCAGCCAATTCATCTTCAGATGGCTAGGGAGGCTGGAAGTGAGATTACTTTTCAGTAGGCGGCCAATGTGGCCAGGAGAGTGGAGATGGTCCTGTCCTAGGGAGGTGGTCATGGGTCGGATAAGAGGCCTTGTCATTCAAGTAGATTCAGTGGTGCCTCATCTATAGGCAGAGATTCATATGGTAGAGGCCATCCTCCTAGGCCCTTTCAGTCAGCTCTTCAGGTTTCTTATGGTGCTTTAGGTGGCCGTGGTTCTCACATGCAGTCATTCAGGTTGCCAGGGTCAGTCTCAGTTACCTCAGTCGTAGCATTCTGGTGGATGCTATGAGTGTGGTAAGTATGGTCATATCCGGAGGGCTTGTCCGAGGTTGGTGGGTACTCAGTCGCAGCAGTAGGGTTACCGTGCTATGGTTTAGGCATCAAGTGTTCCATAGACCGCCCAACTAGCTAGAGGTGGGGTAGAGGTGCTAGATGTGGTGGTAAAGGATTTAGAGGTGGAGCTTAGACCGCTAGAGGTGGAGGCCAGCCAGCTACAGGCCATCCTAGAGATGTAGTGCAGGGTGATGGGGTCCAGCCCCGATGTTATGCTCTTCCAGCCAGGCCCGAGGCTGAGGCTTCATATGCGGTGATCACAGGTACTGTTATGGTTTGTGATAGAGATGCTTCAGTGTTATTTGATCCACGGTCTACATACTCGTATGTGCCATCTTATTTTGCACTGTATCTGGTTATGCCTAGTGATTCATTGAGTGTTCATGTTTATGTGTCTACATCGGTGGTGATTCTATTGTGGTAAACCGAGTCTGTCGCTCTTGTGTAGTTGTGATTGGGGGTCTTGAGACTCGAGTAGATTTGTTTCTTTTGGACATGGTCGATTTTGATGTTATATTAGGGATGGACTGGTTATCACCTTACCATGCCATCTTGGACTGTCATGCCAAGACTGTGACCTTAGCTTTACCAGGTTTTCCTCGTTTAGAGTGGAGAGGGACTCCTGGTCATTCTACCGGTAGTGTTATCTCTTATGTGAAGGCTCGACGTATGGTCGAGAAGGGGTGTTTGGTCTATTTGGAATATGTTCGTGATTCCAGTGCTGAGGTCCCTTCTATTGATTCTGTTCCCATTGTTCGTGAGTTTCCTAAGGTTTTCCCTTCAGACCTGCCGGGTATGCCGCCCGACAGGGATATTGACTTTTCCATTAATTTGGCTCCAGGTACTCATCCCATTTCTATTCCTCCATATCGCATGGCCCCGCCTGAGTTGAAAGAGTTGAAGGAGCATTTGCAAGACTTGCTTGAGAAGGATTTCATTAGACCCAGTGTTTCGCATTGGGGTGCGCCGATGTTGTTTGTTAAGAAGAAGGATGGGTCGATGAGAATGTGTATTGATTACCGACAGTTGAACAAGGTTACAATCAAGAATAAGTATCCATTGCCGAGGATTGATGATTTGTTCGATCAGCTTCAGGGTGCCAAGGTATTTTGAAAGATTGACTTGAGATCTGGCTACCATCAATTGAGGATTAGGGCATCCGATGTCCCTAAGACAACTTTTCGCGCTCGGTACGAGCATTATGAGTTCTTGGTTATGTCGTTTGGGTTGACCAATGCCCCAACAACTTTTATGGATTTGATGAACCGAGCGTTCAGGCCTTATCTGGACTGGTTCGTTATAGTCTTCATTGATGATAATTTTGATCTATTCCCATAGCCGGGAAGAGCACGAGCAGCATTTTAGTGTGGTTCTTCAGACTTTGAGGGATAGTCAGTTGTATGCCAAATTTTCGAAGTGTGAGTTCTGGTTGAGTTTAGTTGCATTTCTGGGTCATGTTTTATCCGTAGAGGGTATTCAAGTTGATCCGAAGAAGATTGAGGCAGTCAAAAATTGGCCTAGACCAGCATCAGCTACAGAGATTCGGCGTTTCTTGGGATTGGCAGGCTACTACAGTCGGTTCGTGGAGGGGTTCTCATCTATTTTAGCCCCGATGACCAGGTTGACCCAGAAGGGTGCCCAGTTAAGATGTTCAGACGAGTGTAAGGCGAGCTTTCAGAAGCTTAAGATAGCTCTGACTACGGCACCAGTGTTGGTTTTGCCTACAGTTTCAGGGCCTTATACAATTTTATTCTGACATCTCGTGTTGGACTTGGTGCAGCGTTGATGCAGAATGGAAAGGTCATTGCCTATGCTTTGCGGCAGTTGAAGATTCATGAGAAAAACTATCCGGTTCATGATTTGGAGTTGGCAGCCATTGTTCAAGCATTGAAGATTTGGAGGAATTACCTGTATGGCATGGCATGTGAGGCATTCACGGATCACAAGAGTCTACAGTATTTGTTCAAGCAAAAAGAGTTGAATTTGAGGCAGAGGAGATGGTTGGAGTTTTTAAAGGATTATGATATCACTATCTTATATCATCCGTGGAAGGCCAATGTGGTGGCCGATGCTTTGAGTAGAAAGTCAGCCAGTATGGGCAGTCTTGCTTATATTCCGGTTAGTGAGAGATCGTTTGCTTTGGATGTTCAGGCCTTGGCCAATCAACTCGTGAGGTTGGATATTTCTGAGCCCAGTCGTGTATTAGCTTGCACGGTCGCTTGTTCTTCTTTATTGGAGTGTATCCGTGATCGGCATTATGATGATCCCCATTTGTATGTCCTTAGGGACACGGTGCAGCGTGGAGGTGCCAAGCAGGTTACCTTAGATGATGATGGAGTTTTAAGATTGCAGGGTCGAGTTTGTGTGCCTAATGTTGATAGGCTTCGAGACTTGATTTTAGAGGAGGCCCATAGCTCCCGATACTCTATTTCTCCGGGCGCCGCGAAGATGTATCAGGATTTGCGGCTGAATTATTGGTGGCATAGAATGAAGAAGTATATTGTTACACATATATGGCTCGGTGTTTGAATTGTCAGCAGGTTAAGTATGAGCATTAGAGACCTGGTGGTTTGTTTTAGAGGATTGAGCTTCACGAGTGGAACTGGGAGCGGATAACTATGGACTTTGTTGTTGGACTCCCGCAGACTCGGAGGAAGTTTGACGTAGTATGGGTCATTGTTGATAGGCTGACCAAGTCAGCGCATTTCATTCCTGTGGCAGTCTCATATTCATCCGAGATGTTAGCTGAGATCTATATCTGGGAGATTGTTTGTCACGACCCGGATTTCCCACCCTCGGAAGTCGTGATGGCACCTACTATTGAGAGCTAGGCAAGCCAAAACTTATCTACTTACTTCATTAACAAATTACTTCGTTTTACCAAATATAAGCGATAACATGAAATCTGTGGAACTTTAAATAATTAAGCGGAAGGTAACAATAAAATATCTGGAAACAAAGTCTATTACAACTTCTAAAACCTCAAATACTCAAAACCTGGTGGCATAGTGTCACAGACTATCTAAGATTACTACATACAAGGTCTAAAGAAATGACAGTACACTATTTCTGAATAACAGAGAAGGAAACAAGAAATAGAGATAGAGGGAGATGCCAGGGCCCGCAGACGCCTGCAGGTCTACCTTGGGTCTCTGGGTGGACTGAAGGAATCCCTCCAACTACTGTCCGAAAGCTGCTCCGGGATCTACACACAGTTCAGAGTGTAGTATCAGCACAACCGACGCCATGTGCTGGTAAGTGCCTAGCCTAACCTCGGCAAAGTAGTGATGAGGCTAGGACCAGACTACCAAATAAACCTGTGTAGTTCAAATATATGTACAACAGAAAGAAATAAAGTGATATCCAGTCAATACGTGAGGGGGAGCATGTCGTGGGGGAGATAACAATTTCCAAGTAAAAAGACATCAAGTAGCGAAGGAAATAACATATCTCGGATACCAATAAGGAATCAGGAATCAATAAAGGCACGGTATCACCCTTCGTGCTTTTACTTTCATCCTCACCAAAGCAAATGTATAATAGAAATGTGCACGGCATCACCCTTCGTGCTTTTACTCCCTTTCCTTGCCAAATAATCAATAGAATTGGCACGGAATGGTACATCGTGCAGCACGACATCACCCTTCGTGCTTTGCACTCTTTCCTCACAATCATACACGACATCACCCTTCGTGCTTTATACTCTTTCCTCACAAAACAAACAATACACGGCATCACCCTTCGTGCTTTAACACTCTTCCTCACCCAAACAACAATCACAAATAATGGGGCGAGGGAATAAACAAGATTATAATATGAATCCCGACAAAGGAACAACAATTAAACAATTAAATCTCAGCAAGGGAACAACATCAACAATATCAACATCCCGACAAGGGAGATAACCAATAAATCAATAATATTCCAGCAATGGAACAATTTAATAACTCTTTCTCTTTTTCACTTTTACTTCACAACTCACTTTACCACTTGAGCCAATGCTCCAAAGGGTTCAATCAACTCATTTACTTTCACAATTCGTAATATAACTTGAGCCAATGCTCTTCGATGTGCAAAAGTCACAATTACTTCCTCAACTTTTCACAACAAATAGAAATCACTTCTAAAGCATAGATTACTCAACGAAATCATGAAAATCACATTATAAGACTCACTGCCATTCTAGACACCAACGTATAGATACTCGTCACCATACATATACGTCGTACTCAACAATAATTATGTAGCAAATAAAACTCGACTCCTAATCCCTCAAGCTAAGGTTAGACCAAACACTTACCTCGAACTTCCACGGCCAACTCAAGCCTCAATCACCGCTTTTCCTTTCAAATTCGGCTCCAACCCAATCGAATCTATACATAATCGACTTAATAACATCAATAAATGCTAAACAATCCAATTCCAATGTTTAGTTATAGTTTATTAATCATTTTTCCCCAAAAAATTGACATGGGGTTCGCTTGTTCAAAACACGAGGTTAGGTCCAAAATCAAATCACCCATTAACCCACGAACCCAAATATATAATTATTTCCAGAACTCGACCCCAAAATGAGATCTAAATCACAATTAATCAAAAAGCCCTAACTCTACCCAAATCCCTAATTTCCTACCCTTATTCACATGATTTAGGCCTAGAAATCTAATGGGTGTTAATGAAAAATATAGAAAATGAGTCTAAGATTACATACCTACGAATTTGTGCTGAAATCCTCTTTCAAAAATTGCCCAATTTGGAGTTGAGATGAAGAAGTTATGAAATTTTGAACAATTCCCGTATTTGCTATTGTTTTAAGTGCTGGGCGACAGTGTTCATCGCGTTCGTGAGAACACTGTCGTGATCGCGAAGGGCTGCCAGTAAGTGAATTTACGCGATCGCGAGACCTTCCACGCATTCGAGAAGGGTTGACCCCCTGACCTTCGCATTCGCGGACTAGCTTATGCGTTCGCGTAGAAGAACGACCAAATCCCATCCCCCCTCCAATTAACTCTACGCGTTCGCGTCACACAGGTCGCGTTCGCGATGAGCAGTCCCCCAAATCTACGCTTTCACGACTGTGGTTTCGCGTTTGCAATTACCAAATCCACCCTTTTCCCCATTTAACTTATGCGATCGCGGGGGTGACTACGCGATCGCGATGAACAACAGGCTTGAGCACCTGTAGCAGAAAATTTGCAACTTTTCTTAAGTTCAAAACTTCCCGAATCACATACGAAACACACCCGAACCCTCGGGGCTCCCAACCAAACTCACGTACTAACTCAATAACATCATACGAACTTATCCATGCGATCAAATCACCAAAATAACCTTAATAACAACGAATCAAATCTCATAATCAATAACATTTCTCAAACTTCATCAAGTATCAAATTTAGCAATTTAGGTCCGAATCACTTCAAATGATATCCGTTTTTAACTAATTCTTATAGGAGGTGACTTAAACCATATATAAGACCTATACCTGGTACCGGAACCGAAATACGGGCCCGATACCATCGTGTTTCAGAATTCATTTCAAATTTCCTTAAATAATTTTCGAAAATAATTTTATTCAAAAATTCATTTCTCAGGCTTGGGACCGCAGAATTCGATTCCGAGCATACATCCAAGTATTATATTTTCCTACGGTCCCTCCGGGACCGTCAAATCAGGGGTTCGGGTCCGTTTACCCAAAATGTTGACCAAAGTCAAATTAGCTCATTATATAACCAAATTTTATTATTTTTCACAGATTTTCATATTTAGGCTTTCCGTCTACGCGCCCGGACTACGCACGCAAATCGAGATAACTCTAAATGAGGTTTTCAAGGCCTCGGGGACACAGAATTCAATTAAAAGAAAGTGATGACCCCTTTGGGCCATTGCATTCTCCACCTCTAAAACAATCATTCGTCCTCGAACGGACAGAAGAAGGAAGTACTTGAGTCGGGGAAAAGATGGGGATAATGGCTCTGCATATCGAACTCGGACTCCCAGGTTGATGCTTCAAGAGGCTGACCTCTCCACTGAATACGAACAGAAAGAAAACTCTTCGACTTCAACTGACGAACCTGCCGGTCTAGATTAGCCACCGACTCCTCCTCATAAGACAAGTCCTTGTCCAACTGGACAGTGCAGAAATCTAACACGTGGGATGGATCGACATGATACCTCTGAAGCATGGACACATGAAACACTAGATGCACGGTTGACAAGCTCGGCGACAATGCAAGTCTATAAGCCACCTCTCCCACTCGATGAAGAATCTCGAATGGACCAATGAACCTAGGGCTAAGCTTGCCCTTCTTCCCAAATCTCATCACGCCCTTCATAGGAGACACTCGGAGTAATACCCGTTCACCGACCATAAAAGCCACATCTCAAACCTTGCGGTCTGTATAACTCTTTTGCCTGGATTGAGCTATACGAAGCCTATCATGAATAATCCTGACCTTGTCCAAGGCCTCCTGACCAGATCCAGACCCAACAATCGAGCCTCTCCCTGCTCAAACCACCCAATCAGAGACCGACACCGCCTACCATATAAAGCCTCATAAGGAGCCATCTAAATGCTGGACTAGTAGATGTTGTTGTAGGCAAACTCTGCTAAAGGCAAAAACTGATCCCACTAACCTCCAAAGTCAATGACACAAGCTCGGAGCATATCCTCCAAAATCTGAATAGTCCGCTCGTACTGTCCATCCATTTGGGGATGGAATGCTATGCTCAACTCAACCCATGTGCCCAACTCTCGCTGAACCACTCTTCATAAATGCGAGGTAAACTGTGTACCTCGGTCCGAAATGATAGATACGGGCACACCATGAAGGCGAACAGTCTCTCGAATGTAGATCTCAGCTAACCTCTCAAAAGAATAGGAGACTACCATAGGAATTAAATGCGCTGACTTGCTCAGCCTATCAACCATGAACCATACTGCGTCGAACTTCCTTCGGGTCTGCGGGAGTCCAGTAATGAAGTCCATAGTGATCCACTCCCACTTCCATTCGGGAAGCTCATTCCTTTGAAATAAACCACGAGGCCTCTAATGCTCGTACTTAACCTGCTGACATTTCAAACACCGAGCCACATACGCAACGATATCCTTCTTCATTCTCCGCCACCAATAATGTTGACGCAAATTGTGATACATCTTTGCGGTGCCCGGATGAATAGAGTACGGGGAGCTGTGGGCCTCCTCTAAAATCAACTCTCGAAGCCCATCCACATTAGGCACACAAACTCGACCCTGCAATCTCAAAACTCCATCATCATTTAAGGTAACCTTCCTGGCACCTCTGTGCTCCACCATGTCTCTAAGGATACACAAATGGGTATCATCATACTACCGATCACGGATACACTCCAATAATGAAGAACGAGCGACCCTGCAAGCTAACTCCCGACTGGGCTCAGAAACATCCAGTCTCACGAACTATTTGGCTAAAGCATGAACATCCAAAGCAAGTAGTCTCTCACCGACCGTAATATAAGTAAGACTGCCCATACTGGCTAACTTCCTACTCAGAGCATCGGCCTCCACATTGGCCTTTCCTGGATGATATAAAATGGTGATATCATAATCCTTCAACAACTCCAACCATCTCCTTTGCCTCAAATTCAACTCCTTTTGCTTGGACAAATACTGAAGACTCTTGTGATCTGTGAACACCTAACATGCCACGCCGTACAGATAATGCCTCCAAATCTTTAATGCGTGAACTATGACTGCCAACTCCAAATCATGAACTGGATAGTTCTTCTCATGAATCTTCAAATATCGCGAAGCATAGGCAATGACCTTGCCATCCTGCATCAACACTGCACCAAGCCCAGTACGGGAAGAATCACAATAAACTGTATAAGGCCCTAAACATGTGGGCAAAACCAACACCAGTGTCGTAGTCAAAGCTGTCATGAGCTTCTGAAAGCTTACCTCACACTCATTCGACCATCTAAACTGGGCATCCTTCTGGGGAAACCTGGTCATCAGGGATGCAATAGATGAAAACCCCTCCACGAACCGACGATTGTAGATTGCCAATCCCAAGAAACTCTGAATCTCTGTAGCTGATGCTGGTCTAGGCCAGTTCTTGACTGCCTCAATCTTCTTTGGATCAACCTGAATACCCTCTGCTGACACAACATGACCCAGAAATGCAATTGAACTCAACCACAACTCACATTTGGAGAACTTTGCATATAACTGACTATCCCTCAAAGTCTGAAGAACCACTCTAAGGTGCTGCTCGTGCTCCTCCTGGCTGTGGGAATATATTAATATATCGTCAATGAAGACTATCACGAACGACTCCAAATAAGGCCTAAACACTCGGTTCAACAAATCGATAAAAGTTTCTAGGGAATTTGTCAACCCAAATGACATAACCAAAAACTCAAAATGCCCGTACTGAGTGCGAAAAGCTGTCTTAGGGACATCAGATGCCCTAATCCTCAACTGAGGGTAGAAAGATCGCAAGTCAATCTTTGAAAATACTTTGGCACCCTGAAGCTGATCGAACAAATCATCAATCCTCGATAGTGGATACTTATTCTTGATTGTAACCTTGTTCAATTGCCGGTAATCAATACACATTTTCATTGACCCATCCTTCTTTTTGACGAACAACATCAGTGCACCCAAGGCGAAACACTAGGTCTAATGAAACCCTTCTCAAGTAGGTCTTGCAACTATTCCTTTAATTCTTTTAACTCAGGCGGGGCCATATGATATGCCAGGATGGAAATGGGTTGAGTGCACGGAGCCAAATCAATGCAAAAGTCAATATCCCTGTCGGGTGGCATACCCGGCAGGTCCGAAGGGATAACATTAGGAAACTCACGAACAACGGGCATAGAATCAATAGAAGGAACCTCAGCGCTCGAATCACGAACATATGCTAAATAGGCCAAACACCCTTTCTCGACCATACGTCAAGCCTTCACATATGAGATAACACTGCGGGTAGAATGACCAGGAGTCCGTCTCCACTCTAAACGAGGCATATGTGGTAGAGCTAAAATCACAATCTTGGCATGACAATCCAAGATAGCATGGTAAGGTGATAACCAGTCCATCCCCAATATAACATCAAAGTCAACCATGTCTAAAAGCAACAAATCTACACGAGTCTCAAGACCCCTAATCACCACAATTCAAGAATGATGGACTCGATCGACCACATTAGAATCACCCACCGGTGTAGATACATAAACAGGAACACTCAATGAATCACTAGGCATGACCAGGTATGATGCAAAATAAGATGACACATACGAATAGATAGACCTTGGATCAATAAATCATCTCTATCATAAACCATAAATGTACCTATAATAACTGTATCTAAAGACTCAGCCTCGGGCCAGGCTTGAAAAGCATAACATCGGGGTTGGGCCCCACCACCTTGAACCACATCTCTGGGTCGGCTTGCTGCTGGCTGGCCTCCACCTCTAGTGGCCTGAGCTCTACCTCTAGTACCTCTACCTCCACCTCTAGCACCTCTACCCCCACCTATAGCAGGCTGGGTGGGCTGTGGAACACTTGATGCCTGTACCATGGCACGAGAACCCTAATGCTGAGAGTTGCTCGGTGCTCGAGGGGAAAATATGGCAATGTGACCCAAATCACCACAAGTGTAACAAGCCCTCGACTGTTGAGACTGCTGGCCTTTGCGACCTGAATGACCTCCGCGAAAACTCTAAAGAGGCGGTGCACTGATAGGAGCAGGTGGTGCACTGTAGGAGTGCTGATCGGAATACTGCATCTATGGACCATAACCACCTGAAGCACCGTGAGAAACCTGAAGTGATGACTGAAAAGGCCTGGGAGGATGGCCTCTACCAATGAATCTCTACCTCCAGATAAGGTACCATTGAATCTGCCTGAATAACAGGGCCTATTGTCTGAACCATGACCACCTCCCTATGATAGAACCATCTCAACTATGCTGGCCACATTGGCTACCTCCTAAAAAGTGATCTCACTCCCAGCCTCTATAGCCATCTGAAGACGAATCAGTTGCATAAGACCGTTAATAAACCTCCTCACCCTCTCTCTCTCGGTGGGAAGTATGACAAGAGCATGGCAAGCTAAGTCGATGAACCTGGTCTCATACTAGGTAACAGTCATGGAACGCTCCTGGAGGTTCTCAAATTGCCACCTATAGGCCTCTCTCCGTGTAACGAGGAGAAACTTCTCCAGGAATAACACTGTAAACTACTCACAAGTCAAGGCTGGCGATCCGGTTGGTCTAGCTAAGCAATAATCTCTCCACCAGGTCTTGGCGGATCCAGATAAGAGAAGTGTATCAAAATCAACCCCATTGGTTTCAACAATCCCCATGTTCCTAAGAACCTCGTGACAACTGTCCAGATAATCCTGGGGATCCTCAGTAGATGTACCTCGCTGAAGGTAGTAGTGAAGAGCTTGGTAAACCTGTCCAATCTCCACAAAACATCGGTAGACATGGATGTACCATTGCCGGTCTGAGCTACCACACCTGGTTGAACCGCTCCAACTCGCTAAGCCGCTGGAGTCTGAATTTGGGGAGCTACCTACTCTGGAGTGCGAGTAGCGGGAGTCTAGGGCCCTCCACTAGCCTGAGAGACGACTGGTGCTACAAGTAGCAAGCCTGCTTGGGTGGCACTCTCCATGAGGCCCACTAGTCAAACCAAAGCGTCCTGAAAAACTAGGGTAGCAATAAACCCCTCTGTGACTTGAGCTGAGCCCACCAGAACTGCTATGGTTGGAACATCGTCATCAAAATCAACCGGAGGCTCCGCTACGGGTGCTGCTGCCCTGGGATGAGCTCTGCCCTACCTCGACCTATAGCACGGCCTCGGCCTCGCCCTCTGCCTCTCATGGGAGCTGCTGGGCGCTCGAACTACTGATCGGTAGATGAGTAAGCGCGTGTTCTCGCCATCTACAAAAAACAAAGTAAAAATTCAATTAGCATTGAGAAACCAAATCGCACAACAAGAAAAAACAAATGTGAGATTTTTCCTAACTCTATAGCCTCTAGGGAATAAATACAGACGTCTTCATACCGATCCCTCAGACTCTACTAAGCTTGTCTATTAACTGTGAGACCATGTAACCTAGAGCTCTGATACCAACTTGTCATGACCCAGATTTCCCACCCTCGGGGTTCGTGATGGCGCCTACTATTGGAAGCTAGGCAAGCCAAAACTTATCTACTTACTTCATTCACAAATTACTTCCTTTTAACAAATATAAGCTATAACATGAAATCAGCGGAACTTTAAATAATTAAGTGGAAGGTAACAACAAAATATCCAGAAACAACGTCTATTACAACTTCTAAAACCTCAAATACCCAAAACCTGTTGTCACAGTGTCACAGACTATCTAACATTACTACATACAAAGTTTGAAGAAATGACAGTACACTATTTCTGAATAGTAGAGAAGGAAATAGGAAATAGAGATAGAGGGAAACGTTAGGGCCCACGGACGCCTGCAGGTCTACCTTGGGTCTCCGGGTGGACTGAAGGAAGCCTTCCAATTACTGTCTGAAAGCTACTCCATGTGCTGGTAAGTGCCTAGCCTAACCTCGGCGAAGTAGTCATGAGGCTAGGACCAGAATACCAAATAAACCTGTGTAGTTCAAATATATATACAACAGACAGAAACACCGTGATATCCAGTCAATACGGGAGGGGGAGCATGCTGTGGGGGAGATAACAATTTCCATGTAAAATGACATCAAGTAGCGAATGAAATAGCATAACTTGGATACCAATAAGGAATTATGAATCAATAAAGGCACGACATCACCCTTCGTGCTTTGACTCTCATCCTCACCAAAGCAAATGTATAATAGAAATGTGCACGACATCACCCTTCGTACTTTAACACACTTCCTTACCCAAACAACAATCACAAACAATGGGGTGAGGGAATAAATAAGATTATAATACGAGTCCTGGCAAGGGAAACACAATTAAACAATTAAATCCCGGCAAGGGAACAACATCAACAATATCAACATCCCGGAGAGGGAGATAACCAATAAAGCAATAATATCCCGGCAATGGAACAATTTAATAACTATTTCTCTTTTTCACTTGTACTTCACAACTCACTTTACCACTTGAGCCAATGCTCCAAAGGGTTCAATCAACTCATTTACTTTCACAATTTGTAATATAACATGAGCTAATGCTCGCAAAAGTCACAATTACTTCTTCAACTTTTCACAACAAACAGAAATCACTTCTAAAGCATAGATTATTCAACGAAATCATGAAAATCACATTATAAGACTCACGGTCATGCTATACACCAACGTATTGATACTCGTCACCATGCCTATATATCGTACTCAACAATAATCACGTAGCAAATAGGACTCAACTCCTAATCCCTCAAGCTAAGGTTAGACCAAACACTTACCTCGAACTTCCACAGCCAACTTAAGCCTCAATCACCACTTTTCCTTTCAAATTCGGCTCCAACCCAATTGAATCTACACATAATCGACTTAATAACATCAATAAATGCTAAACAATCCAATTCCAATGCTTAATTATAGTTTTCTAATCATTCTTCCCAAAAACACAAAAATTGGGCCCGGGCCCGCTTGGTAAAAACATGAGGTTCGGACCAAAATCAAATCCTCCATTCACCCACGATCCCACATATATAATTATTTCCAGAATTCGACCCCAAACCATGGTCTAAATCACAATTAATCAAAAAGCCCTAACTCTACCAAAATCCCTAATTTTCTACCCTTATTCACATGATTTAGGCCTAGAAATCTAATGTGTGTTAATGGAAAATGAAGAAAATGAGTCTAAGATTACATACCTATGAATTTGTGGTGAAATACTCTTTCAAAAATTGTCCAATTTGGAGTTGATATGAAGAAGTTATGAAATTTTGAACAATTCCCGTATTAGCTACTTTTTAAGTGTTGGGCGACAGTGTTCATCGCGTTCGCGAGAACACTATCGCGATCGCAAAGGGCTGCCAGTAAGTGGACTTATACGATCGCAAGTCCTTCCACGTGTTCGCGAATGGTTGACCCCCTGACCTTCGCGTTCGCAGACGAGCTTACGCGTGCGCGTAGAAGAACGACCAAATCCCAGCCCCCTCCAATTAACTCTACGCATTCACGTCACAGAGGTTGCATTTGCGATGAGCGGGAACCCAAAGTTTCGCGTTCGCGACTGTGGCTTCACGTTCGCGAGGACTAAATTCACCCCTGTCCCCATTTACCTTACGCGATCATGAGAGTAACTATGTTATCGCGATGAACAACAGGCCTGAGCACCTGTAGCAAAAATTGTGCAACGTTTCTTAAGTTCAAAACTTCCCGAATCACATCCGAAACACACTCGAGCCCTTAGGGCTCCTAACAAAACACACGTAATAACTCAATAACATCATACGAACTTGTCTGTGCGATCAAATTTCCAAAATAACCTTAATAACAACGAATCAAACCTCAAAATCAAGAACTTTTCTCAAACTTTATCAAGTATCATTTAGCAATTTAGGTTCGATACCATCATGTTCTAATCAGATTTCATTTCAAATTTCCTTAAATAATTTCAGAAGATAATTTTATTCAAAAATTCATTTCTCGGGCTTGCGAATTCAATTATGGGCAGACGCCCAAATCATATATTTTCCTATGGACCCTCCAGGACCGTCAAATCATGGGTCCGGGTCCGTTTACCCAAAATATTGACCGAAATCAAATTAGCTCATTTTATTACCAAATTTTATCATTTTTTCATAGATTTTCATATTTACCCTTTCCGGCTACGCGCACGGACTATGCACGCAAATCGAGATGACTCTAAATGAGGTTTTCATGGCCTTGGAGACATATAATTCAATTAAAAGCAAGTGATGACCCTTTTTGGCCATCACATTGTTCGTCTTCATGGTGTGCTTGTGTCTATCATTTCAGACCGAGGTACGCAGTTTACCTCCTATTTCTGGAGAGCAGTTCAGCGAGAGTTGGGTACACAGGTTGAGTTGAGCTTAGCATTTCATACTCAGACGGACGGGCAGTCCGAGCGGACTATTCAGATTTTAAAGGATATGCTCCGAGCTTGTGTCATTGACTTTGGAGGCTCGTCGGATCTATTTTTGCCTTTAGCGGAGTTTTCCTACAACAATAGTTACCAATAAAGTATCCAGATGGCTCCTTATGAGGTTTATATGGTAGGCGGTGTCAGTCTCTTGTTGGATGGTTTGAGTCGGGGAAGGCTCAATTGTTGGGTACATATCTGGTTAAGGAGGCCTTGGAGAAGGTCAGGATTATTCAAGATAGGCTTCGTACAAATCAGTCCATACAAAAGAGTTATGCAGACCCCAAGGTTGGAGATGTGGCTTTTATGGTCGGTGAGCGGGTATTGCTCCAAGTGTCGCCTATGAAGGGCGTGATGAGATTTGGGAAGAAGGGCAAGCTTAGCCCTAGGTTCATTGGCCCATTTGATGTTCTTGATCGAGTGGGAGAGGTGGCTTATAGACTTGTATTGCCGCCGAGCTTATCAGTCGTGCATCTAGTGTTTCATGTGTTCATGCTCCAGAAGTATCACGACGATCCATCCCACGTGTTATACTTCAGCATTGTCTAGTTGGACAAGGACCTGTCTTATGAGGTCGAAGAGTTTTCCTTCTATTCGTGTTCAGTGGAGAGGTCAGCCTCCTGAGACATCAACCTGGGAGTCCGAGTCCGATATGCGGAGCCATTATCCTCATCTTTTCCCCAACTCAAGTACTTCCTTCTTCTATCCGTTCAAGGACGAACGGTTGTTTTAGAGGTGGAGAATGTTTCCATGTCCTTGAAAACCACATTTAGAGTCACCTTGTTTTGCGTGCGCAGTCCAGGCGCATAGCCGGAAAACTTAAATATGAAAATCTATGAAAAATGATAAAATTTGGTTATAAAATGAGTTAATTTGAATTCGATCAACATTTTGAGTAAACGGACTCAGATCCATGATTTGACGGTCCTAGAGGGTCCGTAGGAAAATATGGGACTTCGGCGTATGCCCAGAATCGAATTCCGAGGTCCCAAGCCTGAGAAATAAATTTTTAAAAGAAATTATTTTCTGAAATTGTTTAAGGTAATTTGAAAAGGAATTTGATTAGAACATGATGGTACCAGGACCGTATTTTTGTTTTGGTGCCTCGTACAAGTCTTATATATGATTTAAGATATTTTTGTAAAATTTGATAAAAAACGGATGTCATTTGACGTGATTCGGACCTAATTTGCAAAAGTTGATGCTTAAGAAGTTTTGAAATATTTCTTTGATTTTGAGGTTTAATTCATTGTTTATGATATTATTTTGGCAATTTGATCACACAGATAAGTTCTTATGATGTTTTTGAGTTAGTATGTATGTTTGGTTTGGAGCCCCGAGGGCTCGGGTGAGTTTCGGATAAGCGTCAGAGTGTTTTTGGACTTAGAAAATTCGGTGTTTTTGCTGGTTGCTAGTGTCCAGGTTTTTGTTCTATGCGATCGCATTGATTTTTCGGCGATCGCATAGAGTTAATTTTTGTAGTCATCAATTTGTTCTATGCGATCGCATTTATTCTTAAGCAATCGCATAAAGTTAATTTTTGTAGTCATCAATTTGTTCAATGAGATCACATTGATTCTTCTGCGATCACATAGATTAATTTAGGTAGTCATCAATTTGTTATATGTGATCGCATTGATTCTTCCGCGATCGCATAGAGTAAATTTTGGGAAGTCACAAATTGTTTTATGCGATCGCATTGATTCTTCCGCGATCGCATAGAGTAAATTTTGGGAGGTCACAATTTGTTCTATGCGATTGCATTGATTCTTCCGCGATCGTAGTGACTAATTTCTTTACCCTATGCGATAGCATAGAACAAAAATCCGCCCAGTTATTTAAGCTCAAAAACAGAATGCATTACGGGGAATTGGCTATTTTTCATAAACCTCTTCTTCTCTAAAGCTCTTAGGCGATTTTGAAGGACTTCCTCACCATAATCTCTTATGTAAGTAATCTTTAATTTCTTTTCTTCCATTTTAATCAACATCTGTTAGATTATAGGCCTAAAAACATGTGACTAAGGGTAGAAAATTAGGGATTTGGGTAGAGTTAGGGTTTTTTGATTAGAGAAGCATAAATAAGATAAGACTAAAAACAACTTTCATAAATTTATCAGGTTTTGTAATAGATTCACCAAGAGTTAGGTAATTTCTTCTCTTCAAAACTGATATATGACATAACAGAGATAGCTAAGAAGATAAGAATTTATGAAATACACAAATAAACAAAAGTAGTAGGAGTAGCTTTTTTACCTGTTTTGCTGCTAATTCTGCCTTTTGTATAGCCTTCAGGTTTTTCAATTCTTTCTCTTTGGCCTACCACATCCAATAAACACAAAAGGACCATAAGGTAGAAGCCCTAGTAAACACATATTGAAAGCGCAAAAAGATGTTAAATATTACTCTGTCTGTCCAAAATTTATAACTTAATTTTAACTTTAAACTTCTCAATTTACCGATTTTTAACCTAATCTCTATGACTTATTTTAGACCACAAGTTCAAAAGAATTTTTTTTTCTTAATTCCGTCCCCAGTCAAATACATCGACAATATCTATTTTAGAATATTTTGAATCAATCAATCAACTGCTCAATCCTAGTTTATAATCCACATACATGAATATCACAAATATTATTGTTGCAATATTGAATTGCAACGAATCATTGTGAAGAATAATCCATCACAACAAAACCAAAAAAAATAATGTTCAATCAATCCTTTTCTTCCTTTTTCTTTTTCCATTCCAATTATTCAGGAGTTAATTCCTTTCCATCTGATGTTGTTGTTGCGGCTGGCGCCTATTAGAAATGAAGGTCACTCTAAAAGCAAAAAAACAAAATAGCAAATCAAACAGAAAATTTTATTCTTACCATAAAGGGGCGTATATGAATACGAAGAAATTGGAGTATGACGAAGAACCAGTGGATGATCGATGGAGTCTGGGAGGGTTTTGAGAAGACCTAACACAAGCCGTAATGAGTTTAAGAAGAAATCTTGAACCTTCAAAAGGTACATTATTACATACAACGCCAATATGCCAAAAAGAAAAAACAATTAAGCTTTTTATTATTGTGCCATGAAAAGTATGCAGACCTATTCAATTTTCATGCTAGTTGAAATTCAATAAATAATTTACCCAAAAAAAAGAAATCAGAACCTAAAATTAAAATCAGAGTCCTTTTCCAAACCAGTCTCAATCCCAAAAAAAAACACAACAACAACAACAATGCACAAAGAACAAAAGCTTTGGGTGTAACGAGAAACCACAGTCGAAAGAATAATTAGAACTACCTTTAAAATTGACGAAGCGAGTAAAAGAAAAAAGGGCGAAATTGCTTGTTGAAACCCCTTCTTTGTTGTTGAAACCCTGTTGGGTACTCTACTTTTAAGAGTAGTGATCGATAAGCAGGGGCGGATTTATTTAAAGTTTCTAATTATTTTCCTTAAATATGCACCTTCCACGTTTCTATGTTTTTAACATGTTAGGAACTGTAGTAAAAGCTCTTTCCGAAGTTGTGTCATCATTTTAATTTTCTAGAGTTAAACACGTAAGAATCATCAAACATATTTTTATAATTCCAATTTTTGCCGATTTCTTTTTTCGACCATATGAGTAGTGTTAATTCTAATTTTAACTTATATGAATCTTTTGTTATTTAAATTGCACAAAATAAATATAAATTCTTAATCTTATTCATGTTCAAAGAAGAAAAAACAAAATTTTAATTTCAATTCCTTATTTATTAAGATTTAATAACTAGGGGCGGCTCTAAAACTTTGGGCAGTGAGGTTGTTGCCTTAGGCCCCCAAAATTTGAAGGCCCCAAATTTATTTTAAATTATTATTATTATTATTATATTATATACTATGTAATTTATATAGTAATTAGTATAAAGAAAAGTTTTACATTAGATCATCTTTTTGCTGGGTGTTGACTTCACTAAGGCTATATTTTGGAAAATGCAGCAATGGCTACAAAGAAAAGGGATAGCAGTACAGACTTGGAACTAGCACACAGAATGGGCTATCCATAATGCCAAAGGGAAATCGCAACATAGCTCAAATTTTCAGAATGGTATACGCTGAGTTCATCTATGCTATATGGATGGAAAGGAACCATATAATTTTTTAAAAGAAGCACCGGAGATAGGAAATAATTATGAGACAAGTTGCTTATATCTGTCATGTAAGAGCAGCTCCAAGATTCAAGGTTTTGATACAGAGTTTTTTTTAGAATCCAGTTATGTACTGGCGTGTATAGATCAGAGTTTATGTGATGACCCGGCCAGTCGTCTCATGAGTTACCGCTCTATTTTCTCCCATTTCAGCTTCTTTATGCTTCATTATCCGTGTTTTGTGGTATCGGGTTGGTCTGATCGAGTCCGGAATAAATTTGGTGAAATTTGAGACACTTAGTCTCTTTTGAGAAGGCTTAAGTTGGAAAAGTCAACCGGATATTGAACTATGTATTAGAGGGCTCAGATGTGAGTTCCAATGGTTCGGTTAGCTTCGGGAGGTGATTTATGACTTAGGAGTGTGATCGAAATGGGTTTTGGAGGTCCGGAGAAGAATTAGGCTTGAATTGGCAAAGTTGATATTTTGGCGATTTACGGTCAATAGGTGAGATTTTGATATAAGGGTCGGAATGGAATTCCAAGAGTTACAGTAGCTTCTTCGTGTCATTTGGGATGTGTGTGCAAAATTTCAGGTCGTTCGGACGTGGTTTGGTTGGGTTTTTTATCAAAAGTATATTTCAGAAGATTTTTGAAACTTAGGCTTGAATCCGATGTGTTTTGAGTGATTTGATGTTGTTTGAGGTGTTTTGATGATTGGAACAAGTTTGAATAATCTTTTAGGATTTTTTGGTGCCTTTGGTTGAGGTCCTGGGGGCATCGGGTGAGTTTCGAGTGGTCATTCAGACCATTTTTTGGAGTTTGAAAGTTGCAGATTTTTGTTCCAGCAATTGCAGGTGTTTTGGCCTTCATGTTCGCAAAGGGGAACTCGCGTTCGCGAAGGGCCGAGTTTTGTAAGCTATGAGTTTGCAAGAGCCTAGGCCGCGTTCGCGAAGGCTTGTGAAGGGATTTGATCGTGTTCGCGAGTGGGTATACGCGATCGCGAAGAAGGATTTGAGCCAGATGGGTCCAAGGTAATTTATTCATCGTGTTCGCGTGAAGGTGTTCGCGATCACGAAGGCGTAGGTGGAAGGTGCATCGCATTCGCGTCTGGCATGTCGCGTTCGCGTAAGGAAAAAATTTGGTCAACATGAGTTTGTGCTTCGCGAACGCGTATGTTTGACCGTTTTGGCGAAGAAGGGAGGTCGGACCTGGGCAGAATGTTTTAATTCGTTTTATCTCGCGATTTGAGGGATCATTTCCTCCAAAGTTGGTCATTTTGAGAGCATTTTGAAGGAGATTGAAGAGTGATTCAAGGGGAACGATTGTAGGTAAGAATTTTGGACCTAAAACTCGATTCTATTGTGAAATCTACCTAGAAAATCATGGAAACTAAAGCTAAAATGGAAGAACTAGGGCTTGGGATTTTGGACATTTGATTGGAGATTTAGAGGACCATTTGAGGTCGGATTTGAGAACTTTTATTATGTATGAACTCGTGAGGTGATGAGGAATCTAATGATATGAAAATTTCTGAGTTTCGAGAAGTGGGCCCGGGGCTCGAATTTGTCTAATTTCGGGATGTTTGGTATTTTTCGATTGTTTTTGTTTGGGCTTTGTTCCCTTAGCATATTGTGATGTATTCGTTCTGATTTTGGATAGATTCGATACGCGTGGAGGCCGATTAGAGAGGAAAAGGCATCGCGAGCTAGAGATTTAGCCGGTTCAAGTTAAGTAATGATTGTAAATGACGCTCTGAGGGTTTGAAACCCCGGATTTGCACATGGTAGTGCTATATTGAGGTGAGACACGCTTTTGATGACGGGCGTGCAGGGACTCTAGACGTCGGGGGTACCTCCAGCCTAGCCGGTTGCACTAGCTTAGGAGTTTGTTGTGCCAGTTATGCCGGATGATGAGCAATGTCAACTTGAGAGGTTTGGTAGACTCCAGCCTCCGACATTCGGCGGAGCAGAGGGCGAGGATGCCCAGGGTTTATTGGATAAGTGCTAACGGATGCTTCGTACATCAGGGATTCTAGAGTCTAGTGGTGTGGCATTTACCACCTTTCAGTTTTCTGGGGATGCATTCACTTGGTGGCAGGCGTATGAGAGACGTAGACCTGTTGGAGTAGCGCCCATTACTTGGTAGCAGTTCTCCGCTCTCTTCCTGGAGAAGTTTGTGCCACAGAGAGGAGCTGCGTAGATTGTATGAGTGGTTGCGACAGGGGGATATGACTGTGTCACAGTATGAGTCGAGGTTTTCTAAGTTGGCTCACCATGCCATCTGGTTAGTTCCAACAAATAGAGAGAGGATCAGGAGATTTGTTGATGGCCTTACTTATAATCTCCATATTCTTATGACCAGAGAGAGGGTGATGTGTGCTACGTTCGAGGAGGTGGTTGATAACGCTCGTGAGATTGAGACGGTTCGCCATTAGGAGCGAGAGGAGAGGGAGACCAAGAGGCCTCGAGGATCGGGCAATTATAGTGGTGCTCCTTTGACGGGCCAGCTTCAGCATGGTAGAGGCCATCCTTTCAGGCCTGCTCAGTCAGCCTGCCCAGAGTATTACGGGGCATCTTCATGTCATGGGTATCATGCATCTCAGCAGGGCCAATCATCACTTAGAGCCCTTCCAGCTCAGAGTTCATCTCGTGCTCCATCAACTCAGGGCTCTTCTATGCCGAGTGCATCTACTAGTCACTTCGGTACGAGGGATTCCCTTCAAACCCCTTCTCCAACACCTGGGAGTTGTTATGAGTGTGGCGAGATGGGCCACATATGGAGGCAGTGTCCTCGTCGGGTTGCTAGTTCGTCTCAGCAAAGGGGTCATCCCTCGACTTCTGCTCCAGTTACTTCATCACCCGCCCATCCAACTAGGGGTGGAGGTCAAGCAGCCAGGGGTCACTCCAGAGGGGGAGGTCGACCAGGCGGTGGCCAGGCTCATTTCTATATCCCAGGTAGGCTATTTTTTATTACTTCAGATGTTGTCATTACAAGTATTGTTTTAGTCTACCACAGAGATGTCTCTGTATTATTTGATCTCGGTTCCACCTTTTCTTGCTTTACCTATTCATGTATCTACCCTGGTGGGCGATACTATTGTTGTAGACCGTGTGTATCGGTCATGTCTGGTGACTATTAGGGGTCTAGAGACCCGAGTAGATCTATTTCTATTGAGCATGGTGGATTTTGATGTCATTTTGGGCATGGATTGGTTATCTCCGTGTCGTGCTATTATGGATTGTCATGCTAAGATAGTCACTTTGGCTATGTCGGGTGTACCGTGGATCGAGTAGTGTGGTGTGACTGATTATTTTCCTAGTAGAGTGATCTCTTTCTTGAAGTCCCAGCGTATGGTTGGGAAGGGTTTCCTTTCATATCTAGCATTTGTGAGGGATGTCGGAGATGAGACTCCCAGTATTGATTCTGTACCAATTGTGAGGGTTTTTCCCAATATGTTTCCTGCAGACCTGTCGAGCATGCCACCGGATAGGGATATTAATTTTGGTATTTACTTGGTGTTGGGGACTCAGCCCATTTCTATTTCGCCGTACCGAATGGCACCAGCGGTGTTGAAGGAATTGAAGGAACAACTTCAGGAACTCCTAGACAAGGGGTTCATTCGGCCTAGTGTGTCACCTTGGGGTGCGCTGGTTATGTTTGTGAAGAAGAAGGATGACACAATGAGAATGTGCATTGATTATACGCAATTGAAAAAGGTAACAATTAAGAACAAGTATCTTTTGCCTCGCACTAATGATTTATTTGACCATCTTCAGGGAGCGAGACTCAAATATTCTTAAGACTGCTTTTAGGACCAGATTGGTCATTATGAGTTCCTTGTTATGTCTTTCGGGCTGTCCAATGCCTCAGCAGTGTTCATGCATTTGATGAACAGTGTATTTCGGCCTTATCTTGATTCGTTCGTGATTGTCTTCACTGATGATATTCTGGTGTACTTGCGTAGTCAGGAGGAGCACGCGGAGAATTTGAGAGTTGTGCTGTAGAGATTGAGGGAGGAGAAGATTTATGCAAAATTCTCCAAGTCTGAGTTTTGGCTCAGTTCAGTGGCTTTCTTGGGGCATGTGGTGTCCAGTGAGGGTATTCAGGTTGATCCAAAGAAGATAGAGGCAGTTTAGAGTTGGCCTTGACCATCCATAGCCACAGAGATTCGTAACTTTCTTGGTTTGACAGGCTATTATCGTCGGTTTGTTCAGGGATTCTCATCTATTGCATCGCCCTTGACCAGGTTGACTCTGAAGGGTGTTTTATTTGTATGGTCGGACGAGTGTGAGGAGAGTTTACAGAAGCTCAAGGCAGCTTTGACCACAGCTCCAATATTGGTTTTTCCATCAGGTTCATATACCGTGTACTGTAATACTTCGAGAGTTGTGATTGGTTGTGTATTGATGCATGAGGGTAGAGTTATTGCTTATGCTGCTCGTCAGTTGAAGCCCCATGAGAAGAACTACCTGGTTCATGATTTGGAGTTGACTGCCATAGTTCATGCATTGAAGATTTGGAGGCATTGCTTGTATGGCGTATCTTGTGAGGTGTTCACTGATAATCATATTCTTCAGCATTTGTTTAAGCAAAGGGATCTTAATTTGAGGTAGCGGATATGGTTGGAGTTGCTTAAGGATTATGATATCATTACATTGTATTATCCGAAAAAGGCCAATGTGGTGGCTGATGCCTTGAGCTGAAAGGCAGTGAGTATGGGGGAAAATGTTTTTCTTATCAAGAGAAGGGAAAACATTTTCCAAAGCTCCTTCTCAACCTTTCCCACCCTCACCAAATACCGGAAAATGAATAAGATTACTACTTGGTTTCCAAGAAAATATTTTTCACGGAAAACATTTTCCGTTATAAAACCACACCCCTAAGGGTAAAAAAATTAGGTATTTGGGTAGAGTTAGGTTTTTTTTATTAGAGAAGCATAAATAAGATAAGACTAAAAACAATTTTCATAATTTTATCAGATCTTGTAATGGATGCACCAAGAGTTCGGTAATTTCTTTTCTTCAAAACTGATATATGGCATAACAGAGATAGCTAAGTGTGACGACCCGACCAGTCGTCTAATGAGTTACCGCTCCGTTTCCCCCATTTCCGCTTCTTTATGCTTCGTTATCCCTGTTTTTGTGATATCGGGTTGGTTGGATAGAGTCCGGAATGATTTTGATAAGGGTTGAGACACTTAGTCTCTTTTAAGAAGGTTTAAGTTGGAAAAGTCAACCGGATGTTGACTTATGTTTTAGAGGGCTCAGATGTGAGTTTCGATGGTTCGGTTATCTTCGGGAGGTGATTTATGACTTAGGAGTGTCATCGGAATGGGTTTTAGAGTTCTGGAGTAGAATTAGGCTTGAATTGGCGAAGTTGATATTTTGGTGATTTCCGGTTGATAGGTGAGATTTTGATGCGGGGGTCAGGATGGAATTCCGAGAGTTGCAGTAGCTTCGTTATGTCATTTGGGATATGTGTGCTAAATTTCAGGTCATTCGGGGGGTGGTTTGGTTGGGGTTTTGATCAAAAGTGTATTTCGGAAGATTTTAGAAACTTAGGATGGTTGGAACAAGTTTGAGGTGTTTTGATGATTGGAACAAGTTTGAATAAGGTTTTAGGATGTGTTGGCGCCTTTGGTTGTGGTCCTGGGGGCCTCGGGTGAGTTTTGGATGGTCAATCAGACCATTTTGTGCCTTAAAAGATTGCAGATTTTGAGTTTCAAGTGTTGCAGAGAATTACCCTTCGTGATCGCGTAGGGTCTATCGCGATCGCATAGAAAGATTTGAGGAAGGCTAGGATTAAGCCTTCTAGCTTGCGTGAGAGGCTTTGCGATCGCGGAAGGCTGGGAAGCTATGCATCACGTTCGCAAGAAGGCACTTGCAATCGCGTAGAGGAAGATGGGCTATAGAGGAATTGTTCATTGCGGTCACGTGGTCTCATCCGTGATCGCGTAGTTGTAAGGCTTTGGGCATCGCGTTCGCGTGAGGATACACCTGATCGCGTAGAGTGTATTATGGGTTGTGCTTCGCGATCGCGATGTGTTTTCCGCGATCGCGATTAAGTAAATTTAAGACCTGGGCAGAATGTTTTAAGTCATTTCATCCGCGATTTTGGGTCTATTTTCACCCATAGTTGATCATTTTGAGAGCTTCTTGGTGGAGATTAAAGAGAGATTCAAGGGGAATCGATTGGAGGTAAGATTTTTGAAATTAAAACTCGTTTCTATTGTGAAATCTACCTAGAAAATCATGGAACTTAAGCTAAAATGGAAGAACTAGGACTTGGAATTTTGGGATTTTGATTTGGGGATTTGGAGGACCAATTAAGGTCGGATTTGAGAACTTTTGGTATGTATGAACTCGTGGGGAGATAAGGATCCCGCTTATGTAAAAATTTCTGAGTTTTTAGAAGTGGGCTCGGGGCTCGGGTTTTGCTAATTTTGGGATTTTTTTTATTTTTCGATTGTTTTCACTTGGGCTTTGTTCCCTTACCATATTGTGATGTATTCGTTCAGCTTTTTATAGATTCGACGTGCGTGGAGGCCGATTCGAGGGGCAAAGGCATCGCGAGCTAGAGATTTAGCCGGTTCGAGGTGAGTAATGAATGTAATGATGTCTTGAGGGTTTGAAATCCTGGATTTGCACATCGTACTGCTATATTGAGGTGAGACACACGCTTGATGACGAGAATGGGGTCGTTTACTATTGGGGATTGTGACTTGGTCTGTCCCGATTGATGATTGTACTACGTATTTGACTGAGACTTATTTGTTATCATTATATATGGGCTGATTGCCATATTTGGGCTTCGTGCCAACTATTTGAACCCTTCGGGGGTTTTTATTACTATTTCTTCACTATTTTGACTTATTACTTGAACTTAGTCCTGATAATTTCTGCTGTTTTACTATTCAGTCATTCTTTCTTAGATTTTAAGACTTAAATGATATTTTAAAAAATGATTGGGGTGAAAATACTGTTTTACTAATGCCCGAGGGGCTTGTGATGATTTTTCGGACTGAGTAAGGCCAAGGGCCTATATTTTTAGGGACACTGATACTGATTTGAGGCTGAGGGCCTGAGATATGTATGCCACGAGGTGGCTTGTTGCTATTGATTATGAGGCCGAGGGCTTGAGATATATACACCATGAGGTGGCTTGATTGTTTATGATGCCGAGGGCCTAGATTTGATGCCACGAGACGACTTGATATTGCGCTTGGTCCGTATGGGGACCATCACGGAGTCTGCACACCCCCAGTGAGCGCGGGTACCTAGTTGTGATATGAGATTGAGCCCGAGGAGCTTGTACTATACTGTGATATGGCCGGAGGGGCGGATTCGTGGATAGTGAGCCCGAGGGGCAAACTTCTGTTTGTTTATTTTTCATCATTTATCTGTTTTACATATGGAAAGAAGATTTTTACTTGGTTTTCACTTATTAACTGTTTTCAATTGATGTTTCACTGCTTCATTATAGAATGCTTTTTGTTATCTCCCGTGTTTTCTTACTTTCAGTGATTATTTATGTGATTATTTATGTTTATTACTCACTCGGTCGGAGTACTCACATTACTCTTGGCACATTGTGTGCAGATCCTGGTGTTTCAGAGGTTGAGTGAGAGCGTTCCAGCTGCTCATCATTTGTCGGGGATTTCGAGGTAGCTGCATGGCATCCGCAGCCTTGATTTCTCCCTTCTATCTTATTACTTTTTCTGCATTCCTATACTATCTATGTATTAGGTTTTGCAGACTTGTATTAGAGGTTCTAGACTCGTGACACCAGATTGTTGGGGTGGTGTAGTACTTGTTATGTTGGTTTTCCACATATTTCTGTCCTTTTAATACTTATAATGAATTCCGCATTTAAATCTTATGTTAGAGAAATGGCCTAATGCTATTGGTAAATGGGTCGTGATTATGAGTTTGTCGGCTTGCCTAGTAGTGTGATAGGTGCCATCACGACCGGTATCTAAGGTTGTGACAAGTTGGTATCAGAGCCTAAGTTACATAGGTCTCGCGAGTTATGAGTCGGTTTAGTAGACATACGCGGATCGGTATAGAGATGTCTGTATTTATCCTCAGGAGGCTGCCGAACATTTAGGAAACTTCATATTCTTGAAATTCTTGTCGTGCGAACTTGTTGGTCCAAGTACTAAACTTCTGATATTCTATTCTCTCACAAATGATGGAGACACATGCAACCGGACGGGGTGGACGATCACCAGTGCCACCAGCCGAGGCCACCAGAGGTCATGGATGCGGTCATGGTCGTGGCAAAGGCAGAGCAACGAGGGTAACACCTATTGATCCTCCAGTTGCCACAGCCCAGGATCAGGCTCCAACAACACCAGTTCAGGCACCAGCTATGCCTATTGTGATTCTAGGACTTCAAGAGGCTTTGGCCCAAATCTTATCAGTGTGTACCAGTTTGGCTCAGGCGGTTTCAGCTACTACGGCTGCAACTACTTCATAAACCGGGGGAGGGATCCAGATCCCCATTACTCGTACACCTGATCAAGTTGTGCAGGGATTCCAAACACCGGGGGCACCTCCAGCCCAGCCGGTTGCACCAGCTCAAGAGTTTGTAGTACCAGTGAGACTAGTGGTGTGGCATTTACCACTTTCAGTTTTCTGGGGATGCCTTCACTTGGTGGGAGGCGTATGAGAGACGTAGGCCTATTGGTGCGGCGCCCATTACTTGGCAGCAATTCTCCGTTTTCTTCCTAGAGAAGTATGTGCCGCAGTCCCGTAGAAAGGAGCTGCGTAGACAGTTTGAGTGGTTGTGACAGGGAGAGATGATTGTGTCACAGTATGAGTCGAGGTTTTCTGAGTTGGCTCATCATGCCATCTGGTTGGTTCCAATAGATCGTGAGAGGATCAGGAGATTGGTTGATGGTTTTACTTATCAGTTCCATATTCTTATGACCCAAGAGAGGGTATCTGGTGCTACGTTCGAGGAGGTGGTTGAAATCGCCTGTGAAATTGAGTCGGTTCGCCGGCAGGAGCGAGAGGAGAGGGAGGCTAAGAGGCCTCGAGGATCGGGCAGTTATAGTGGTGCCCCTTCGAGGGGCCAGTTTCAGCATGGTAGAGGTCGTTCATTCAGGCCTGCTCAGTCAACTCGCCTAGAGTATTGCGGGGCATCTTCAGGTCGTGGTTATCATGGGTCTCAGTAGGGCCAGTCATCACTCAGTGCCCTCCCAGCTCAAAAATCATCTACCCCATCAGCTCAGGGTTCTTCTATGGCGAGTGCATCTGCTAGTCACTCCGGTGCGAGGGGTTCCCTTCAGTCCCCTTCTACAGCACCTGGGAGTTGTTATAAGTGTGGCGAGATGGGCCACATGTGAAGCCAGTGTCCTCGTCGTGCTTCTAGTCCATCCCAGCAGAGGGGTTAGTCTTCAGCTTCAGCGCCCGTTGCTTCGCCACCACCCGCTCAGCCAAATAAGGGTGGAGGTCAGTCAGCTAGGGGTCACCCTAGAGTGGGAGGTCGATTAGAGGGCGGTCAGGCCCGTTTCTATGCTATTCTAGTCAGATCCGATACTACTGCTTCGATGCTATTATTACAGGTATTGTTTCAGTCCGCCATAGAGATGCCTCTGTATTATTTGATCCTGAATCCACCGTTTCTTATGTGTCATCATACTTTTCTCATTATTTGGGTACGTCCCATAAGATTCTTGCTTTACCTATTCATGTATCTTCCCCGGTAGGTGATACTGTTGTTGTAGACCATATGTACCGGTCACGTGTGGTGACTATTGAGGGTCTGGAGACCCGAGTTGATCTTTTGTTACTGAGTATGGTGGATCGATGTCCTTTTGGGCATGGATTGGTTATCTCCGTGTCGTGCTATTCTAGACTGTTATGTTAAGATAGTCATTTTGGCTATGCCGGGTGTACCGCGGATCGAGTAGTATGGTGTGACTGATTAAGTTTCTAGTAGAGTGATTTCTTTCTTGAAAGCCCAGCGTATGGTTGGGAAGGGTTGTCTCTTATATCTTGCCTTTGTGAGGGATGTCAGAGTTGAGGCTCCTAGTTTTGATTTTGTTATAGTTGTGAGGGATTTCCCTAATATGTTTCCTGCAGATCTGCCTGGCATGCCACCGGACAGGGATATTGATTTTTGTATTGACCTGGTGCTGGGCACTCAGCCCATTTCTATTCCGCCATATCGTATAGCACCAATGGAGTTGAAAGAGTTAAAGGTGCAGCTTTAGGAACTCTTAGATAAGGGGTTCATCCGGCCTAGTGTGTCACCTTAGGGTGCACCAGTTTTGTTTGTGAAGAAGAAGGATGGCACAATGAGAATGTGCATTGATTATAGGCAATTGAACAAGGTAACAATTAAGAACAAGTATCATTTGCCTCATATTGATGATCTATTCTCCAAGATTTATCATCATGGGTTATCACCAGTTGAAGATCGGGGATTCAGATATTCTTAAGACAGCCTTTAGGACCAGATATGTTCATTATGAGCTCCTGGTTATGTCTTTTGGGCTGACCAATGCCCCAGCAGCGTTCATGCATTTGATGAACAATGTGTTCTGGCCTTATCTTGACTCGTTTGTCATAGTCTTCATTGATGATATTCTGGTATATTCGCTAAGTCAGAGGAGCACGCGAAGCATTTGAGGGTTGTGTTGCAGAGATTGAGGGAGGAGAAGCTTTATGCAAAGTTCTCCAAGTTTGATTTTGGGCTCAGTTCAGTGGCATTCTTGGGACACGTGGTGTCTAGTGAGGGGATTTAGGTTGACCCAAAGAAGATAGAGGCAGTGCAGAGTTGGCCAAGACCGTCCTCCGCTACTGAGATTCGTAGTTTTCTTAGTTAGGCAGGCTACTATCGCCGATTTGTTCTGGGGTTCTTATTTATCGCATCTCCCTTGACCAAGTTGACACAGAAAAGTGCTTCATTTGTATGGACGGACGAGTGTGAGGAGATCTTTTAGAAGCTCAAGACAACTTTGACCACAACTCCAGTGTTGGTTTTGCCATCAGCTTCAAGTTCATATACAGTGTATTGTGATGCTTCGAGAGTAGGTATTAGTTGTGTTTTGATGCAAGAGGGTATATTTATTGCATATGCTTCTCGTTAGTTGAAGCCCCATGAGAAGAACTACCCCATTCATGATTTGGAGTTAGCTGCCATAGTTCACGCATTGAAGATTTGGAGGCATTACTTGTATGGCGTGTCTTGTGAGGTATTCACTGATCATCGCAGTCTTCAGCATTTGTTCAAGCAAAAGGATCTTAATTTGAGATAGCAGATATGTTGGAGTTGCTTAAGGATTATGATATCACTATATTGTACCATCAGGAAAGGCCAATGTGGTGGTCGATGCTTTGAGCCGAAAGACAGTGAGTATGGGGAGTTTGACATATATCCAAGTTGGGGAGAGACCTCTTCCAGTTGATTTTCAGGCTTTGGCCAATCGGTTCATGAGGTTGTATATTTCTGAGCCCAGTCAGGTATTGGCTTGTGTGGTATCTCAGTCTTCTTTATATGATTGCATCAGAGAGCGCCAATATAATGATTTGTATTTGCTTGTCCTTTGGGAAAGAGTTCAGCATGATGATGCTATAGCTGTGACCATTGGTGATGATGGAGTGTTGAGGATGCAGGGCCGGGTTTGTGTGCCTGATGTGGATGGGCTTCGGGAGTTGATATTGGAGGAGGCCCATAGCTCGCGGTATTCCATTCATACGGGTGCTGCGAAAATGTACCAGGATTTGAGACAGTACTACTGGTGGAGAAGAATGAAGAAAGACATTGTGGGGTTTGTAGCTTGGTGTCTCAATTGTCAACAGGTGAAATATGAGCATCAGAGACCGGGTGGCTTGCTTCAGCAAATGGTTATTCCCGAGTAGAAGTAGGAGAGGATCACTATGGATTTTGTTGTTGGACTTACACGAACTTTGAAGAAGTTCGATGCCATTTGAGTGATTGTGGATCGGCTGACCAAATCCGCGCACTTTATTCCTATAGGTACTACCTATTCTTCAAAGCGGTTAGCAAGGATTTATATTTGGGAAATTGTTCGTTTGCATGGTGTCCCGGTTTCCATCATTTCAGATAGAGGTACTCAGTTTACTTTGCAGGTTTGGAGAGCCGTGCAGAAAGAGTTGGGTACTTAGGTGGAGTTGAGCACAACTTTTAATCCTCAAACGGATGGGCAGTCTGAGCGTACTATTCAAATATTGGAGGACATGTTGCGTGCTTGTGTCATTGATTTCGGAGGATCATAGGATGAGTTTCTACCGCATGCAGAGTTTGCCTACAACAACAGCTACCAGTCGAGTATTCAGATGGCTCCATATGAGGCTTTGTATGGGGGCGGTGTAGATCTCCAGTTGGTTGGTTTGATCCCAATGAGGCTAGGCTATTGGGGACAGATTTGGTTTAGGATGGTTTAGTTAAAGTGAAGGTAACTTAGGACAGACTTCATACAGAGTAGTCGAGGCAAAAGAGTTATGTTGATAGGAAGGTTCTAGATGTGTCATATATGGTTGGCGAGAAGGTCCTGTTGAAGGTTTCACCCATGAAGGGTGTTATGAGATTTGGAAAGAAGGGGAAGTTGAGTCCGCGGTTCATCGAACCATTTTAGGTACTTCAGAGGATTGGGGAGGTGGATTATGAGCTTGCCTTGCCACCCAGCTTGTTGAGTGTGCATCTTGTATTTCATATTTCTATGCTCCGAAAGTTTATTAGGGATCCATCTCATGTTTTGGATTTCAGCACGGTTCAATTGGAGGATGATTTGACTTCTGGTGTGGGGCCAGGAGCTATTTTGAGTCCTCAGGTTTGGAAGTTGAGGTCAAAGGATATAGCTTCAGTGAAGGTGCAGTGGAGAGGTCGGCCCATGGAGGAGGCTACCTGGGAGACCGAGCGAGAGATGCAGAGCAGATATCCTCACCTGTTTGAGACATCAAGTATGTTTCTTGACTCGTTCGAGGACAAACGTTTGTTTAAGTTGGGGAGGATGTGACGACCCGACCAGTCGTCTCATGAGTTACCATTCTGTTTCCCCCATTTCTGCTTCTTTATGCTTCATTATCTGTGTTTTTGTGATATTGGGTTGGTCAGATCGAGTCTGGAATAATTTTGGTAAGGGTTGAGACACTTAGTGTCTTTTAAGAAGGTTTAAGTTGGAAAAGTCAACCGGATGTTGACTTATGTATTAGAGGGCTCGGATTTGAGTTCGGATGGTTCGGTTAGCTTTGGGAGGTGATTTATGACTTAGTAGTGTGATCGAAATGGGTTTTGGAGTTCCGGAGTAGAATTAGGCTTGAATTGGTAAAGTTGATATTTTGGCATTTTTTGGTTGATAGGTGACATTTTGATCTGGGGATTAAGATGGAATTCCGAGAGTTGCAGTAGCTTTGTTATGTCATTTGGGATGTGTGGGCAAGATTTTAGGTCATTCGGACGTGGTTTGGTTGGGTTTTTGATCAAAAGCGTATTTCAAAAGATTTTAGAAACTTAGGCTTGAATCCGATGTGTTTTGAGTGATTTGATGTTGTTTGAGGTTTTTTTTATGATTGGAACAAGTTTTAATAAGGTTTTGGGATGTGTTGGTGCCTTTGGTTGAGGTCCCGACGGCCTCGGGTGAGTTTCGGATGGTTAATCGGACCATTTTGTGCTTTAAAAGATTGTAGATTTTGAGTTTTAGGTGTTGCAGAGAATTACCCTTCGCGATCGCGTAGGGTCTATCGCGATCGCGTAGAAGGATTTTAGGAAGGACAGGATTAAGCCTTCGTATTCGCGTGAGAGGCTTCGCATTCGCGGAAGGCTAGGAAGTTGTGCATCGCGTTCGCGAGAATGCACTCGCGATCGCATAGAGGAAGATGGGCTGAAGAGGAATTGTTCATCGCGGTCGCGTGGTCTCATTCACAATCGCGTAGTTGGAAGGCATTGGGCATCGCGTTCGCGTGAGGATACATGTGATCGCGTAGAGTGTATTATGGGTTGTGCTTCGCGATCGCGATGTGTTTTCCGCGACGCGATTAACTAAATCTGAGACCTGGGAAGAATCTTCTAAGTCATTTCATACGCGATTTTGGGTCTATTTTCACCCATAGTTGATCATTTTGAGAGCTTCTTGGTTGCGATTAAAGAGGGATTCAAGGGGAATCGATTGGAGGTAAGATTTTTGAACTTAAAACTCGTTTCTATTGTGAAATCTACCTAGAAAATCATGCAACTTAAGCTAAAAATGAAAGAATTAGGGCTTGGAATTTTGGGATTTTGATTTGGCGATTTGGAGGACCAATTTGTGTCGGATTTGAGAACTTTTGGTATGTATGAACTCGTGGGGAGATAAGGAACCTATTGATGTAAAATTTCTGAGTTTCGAGAAGTGGGCCCGGGGCTCGGGTTTTGCTAATTTCGGGTTTTTTTTATTTTTCAATTGTTTTTGCTTGGGCTTTGTTCCCTTAGCATATTGTGATGTATACGTTCTGCTTTTGGATAGATTCGACGCGCGTGGAGGCCGATTTGAGGGGCAAAGGAGTCGCGCGTTAGAGATTTAGCCGGTTCGAGGTGAGTAATGAATGTAAATGATGTCCTGAGGGTTTGAAACCCCGGAATTGAACATCGTAGTGTAACAATGAGGTGAGACATGTGCTTGATGACGAGCGTGGGGTTTTTTACTATTGGGGATTGTGACTTGGTCCATCCCGATTGATGATTTTACCGTGTATTTAACTAAGACTTATTTGTTATCATTATGATTGGGCTGATTGCCATATTTGGGCTTCATGCCAACTATTTGAACCCTTCAGGGGGTTTTATTACTATTTCCTTACTGGTTTTACTTATTCCTTGAACTCGGTCTTGATAATTTCTATTGTTTTACTATTCAACCATTCTTTCTCAGATTTTAAGACTTAAATGATATTTTAAATAATGTTTGGGCTGAAAATACTGTTTTACTAATGCCCGAGGGCCTTTTGATGATTTTTTGGACTGAGTAAGGTCGAGGGCCTACATCGTGAGGGACACTGATACTGATTTGAGGCCGAGGGCCTGAGATATGTACGCCACGAGGTGGCTTGTTGATATTGTTTATGAGGTCTAGGGCCTAGATGTGATGCCACGAGATGGCTTGATATTGCGCTTGGGCTGTAAAGGTCCCCTCACGGAGTCTGCACACCCTCCATTGAGCGCGGGTACCAAGTTATGATATGAGAATGAGACCAAGGGGCTGGTACTGTAATGAGATATGGCGTGAGGGGCGGATTCGTGGATACTGAACCCAACGGGCGAACTTCTGTTTGTTTATTTTTCATCATTTATCTGTTTTACATATGGAAAGAAGATTGTTACTTGGTTTTCAATGATTAACTATTTTCAACTGATGTTTCACTGCTTCATTATAGAATGCTTTTTGTGATCTCCCCTGTTTTCTTACTTTCGGTCATTGTTTATGTTTATTACTTACTGGGTCGGAATACTCACATTACTCCCTGCACATTGTGTGCAACTCCAGGTGTTCCAGAGGCTGAGTGAGAGCTTTCCAGCCGTTCAGCATTTGCCGGGGATTTCGAGGTAGCTGCATGGAGTCCACAGCCCTGATTTATCCCTTCTATCTTATTACTTTCTCCGCATTCCTAGACTATCTATGTAGTAGGTTGTTCAGACTTGTATTAGAGGCTCTAGACTCGTGAATCCAGATTGTTGGGGCGGTGTAGTACTTGCTATGTTGGTTTCCCGCATATTTCTGTCCTTTTAATACTTATAATGAATTCTGCGTTTAAATCTTATGTTAGAGAAATGGCTTAATGCTATTGGTAAATGGGTTGTTTTTATGAGTTTGTCGTCTTGCCTAGTAGTGTGATAGGCGCCATCACGACCTGTATTTGGGGTCGTAACACTAAGAAGATAAGCATTTATGAAATACACAAATAAACAAAAGTAGTAGTAGTAGCTTTTTTACCTGTTTTGCTGCTAATTCCGCTTTTTGTGCACCTTTTAGTTTTTTCAATTCTTTCTCTTTGGCCTACCACATCCAATAAACACAAAAGGACCATAAGGTATAAGCCCTAGTAAATACATATTGCAAGCGCAAAAAGATGTTAAATATTACTCTGTCTGTCCAAAATTTATCACTAAATTTTAACTTTAAACTTCTCAATTTACCGATTTGTAACCTAATATCTATGACTTATTTTAGACCACAAGTTCAAAAGTGTTTCTTCTTTCATAAATCTGTCCTCAGTCAAAAACATCGACAGTATCTATTTTGAATCAATCAATCAACTGCTCAATCCTAGTTTAGAATCCACATACTTGAATACCACAAATATTATTGTTGCAATATTTAATTGCATCGAATCATTGTGAAGAATAATCCACCGCAAGAAAACCAAAAAAATGTAGTGTTCAATCAAACCTTTTCTTCCTTTTTCTTTTTCCTTTCTAATTCTTCAGGAGTTAATTCCTTTCCATCTGATGTTGCTGCTGTGGCTGGCGCCCATTAGAAATTAAAGTCACTCTAAAAGCAAAAAACACAAAATAGCAAATCAAATAGAAAATTTGATTCTTACCATAAAGAGGCGTATAAGAATACAAAGAAATTGGAGTATGACGAAGAGCTAGCGGCCGATTGACTAAGTCTGGGAGGGTTTTGAGATGACCTAACACAAGTCATAATGAGTTTAAGAAGAAAGCTTGAACCTTCAAAAGGTACATTATTACATACAGAGCCAATATGCCAAAAAGAAAAACAAATCAGCTTTTTATTATTGTGCCATGAAAAGCATGCAGACCTCTTCAATCTTCATGCCAGTTGAAATTCAATAAATAATTTACCCAAAAAAACACAAAAGTAATCAGAACCTAACATTAAAATCAGTATCCTTTCCAAACCTGTCTTGTAACGACCCGACCGGTCGTTTTGAGCTTTTGCACTTTGATCATCAGATCTTGGGTGTGACTTTCCCCGTGTGATGTATTATGACTTATTTAAATCATTGGTTTTGGTTTTCAGGGCAATCAGAATGAATTTGGAAGAACAATTCTCAGTTGAAGCTTGAAATTTGAAAGGTCTAACCAAGATTTGACTTGTTTGTATATGATCTCAGATTGGAATTTTTACGATTTTGTTAGCTCCATTAGGTGATTGGGACTTAGGAGCGTGATCGAAATGAATTTTGGATGTCCGCGGAAGGTTTAGGCTTGAATTGGCAAAATTGAGATTTCGGCATTTTCCAGTGGATAGGTGAGATATTGATATAGAGGTCGGAATGGAATTCCGAAAGTTGCAGTAGCTTCGTGGTATCATTTGTGACATGTGTGCAAAAGTTTAGATCATTCATACGTGGTTTGGGTGGGTTTTTTAATCAAAAATGGAATTTGGAATTTCTTGAAATTCTTAGGCTTGAATCCGATGTGATTTTGGTGTTTTGACATTGTTTTGAGTGTTCCGGAGGTTGGAACAAGTTTGAATGATAATATGGTATATGTTGGCATGTTTGGTTGAGGTCTCGAGGGCCTCGGGTGAGTTTCGGGTGGTCAATCGGACCATTTTGACGTTGGAAAATTGCAGATTTTGAGTTCCAACAGTTGCAGACATTTTGGTCTTCACGTTCGCAAGAGGACCCTCGCATTCGCGAAGAGTCTGCTGAGGGTGTGAAAGCTTAGCCTTCGCGTTTGTGAGGCAGGTAACGCGTTCGCAAAGGGCTATGAGCTTTTTCATCGCGTTCGCAGGTTAGGTTCACGTTCGCATAAAAGGTATAGTGAGGCTGAGCTTCAGATCGTGTTCACGATGGGCTGAACGCGTTCATGGAGGGTTTCCTGGGAAAAGCTTCGCGTTTGCGAGCTAGATGTCGCGTTCGCGTAAGGGAAATTTTTGTCAGCGGAGTTTTGTGCTTTGCGAAGAAGGATTTTATGCCTGGGTTGAATGTTTTAAAAAGGCTATTCCGCGATTTTGAGGCTAAGAACCTCCATTGTTGAGTGATTTTGTAGCTTGTGAGAGCTAATTGAAGAGGTAATTCAAGAATATTTCTCGGAGGTAAGATTTTTGAAATCAAAACTCGATTCTTGCGTGAATTCCACCTAATTAATCATGGAATTAAGCCTAAAAATTGAGGAATTAGGGATTGAATTTGGAGAGTGTAAATTCGGGATTTCAGGGGCTATTTGAGGTTCGATTTTGATGTTCTTGGTATGTATAGACTCGTGAAAGGGAGAGGTTTCCATTGATGTTGATTTTATCGGATTCTGAGACATGGGCCCGAGGGCCGAGTTTGAGCAATTTCTGGAATTTGATGTTATATTGGATGTTTTCGAGTGGGCTTCGTTCCGTTAGCATATTTTAATGATTATGTACTGATTGTGGCTAGATTTGGAGTATCCGGAGGTCAATTCATTCGGCGAGGCATCGCGGGCTTGAGTTTGGACCGGATGGAGGTGAGTAATGATTGTAAATGATGTTCTGAGGGTTTGAAACCTCGGATTGCATATTGTAGTGCTACATTGAGGTGAGGCACACGCTTGATGACGAGCGTAGGGTAACGCGCTATTGGGGATTATGACTTGGTTCATCCCGATTGATGATTTTTACTGCGTATTTGACTGAAACTTATTTTCTATCATCATGATTTGGACTGAACGCCATATTTGGGCTTCGTGCCAACTATTTGAACCCTTCAGGGATTTTTGTTGATATTTCCTCACTATTTGACTTTATACTTGAACTCAGTCATATTATTCTACACTGTTTTCAAAACTCAGCCAAGTTTATTTTGCTTTAACACTTGAAATGATATTCAAATAATATTTTGGGCTGAGCATCATGTTTTACTGTTGCCCGAGTGGCTTATGTGATTTTGACTGAGTATTGCCGAGGGCCTGTATTGTGAGGATACTTTTGGGTCAGGTTGCACGCCGCAGCAATGAGATACTGATTTATTTATGAGGCCAAGGTCCTGAGATATGTACGCTATGAGGTGGCTTGTTGATATTGATACGAGGCCGAGAGCCTGTTTATGATACCACAACGTGTCTTGATATTGCTCTTGGGCCGTAAGGAACCCCTCCCGGAGTCTGTACACCCCCAGTGAGCGCGTGTACCCATTGTGATGCGAGATATAGCCCAATGGGCTAATATTGTTCTATGTGATAGTCCGAGGGGCTGGTATTGTTCTATGTGATTGCCCGAGGGGCTAGTACCATTCTTTGTGATTGCCTGAGGGGCTGATATTGTTCTGAGATATTGCCCGAGAGGGCGGAGTTGTTGACATTGCGCCCGAGGGTAAACCTTTATGTGTTTAACTTTCATATTTACCTGTTATTTACCTGTTAACCTATGGTATTGTGCACAAGAGGCGAAATTCTGTGCTTATCTACACTAACTGTTTTTGGCATTTATTACGTAACTGTTGAAAAAGTCATTTTCAAAGAAGTTTAAACTGAGCTAAGATATTTTAAAGATATGTTACAGCTTCAATGTTTTCTTACTGGTTTTGAACTGCTTTTATACAACATCTTGGCATGTTATACGTGATTTTTTGCCTTCAGTATTTATTTACATTTGTTACTAACTGAGTTGGAGTACTCACTTTACTCCCTGCACATTGTGTGCAAATGTAGGTATTTAAACACCCGATAGCGGGTTTTGGCTGATCAGAGGCAGAGTCATCTGAGTTTAGCAAGGTAGTTGTCGGCGTTCGCAACACTGCTTTACTCTCTCTTCATTTCATTAGTTTGTATTGGTACACTTCAGGCTATTAGTTGTATTTATACCCTAGTAGATGCTCGTGACTTGTGACACCCCGGTTAGGGCTGTGTCAGGTTGCATATCCATTACTCATTATCATTAAATCATGTTTAGACTACTTTTATATTTGTTTAACTTTTTTTAAAAAGTGAATTAGGTTTAATTGGATGGCCTTGTCTTCACGACAGGCGCCAACACGACCAGGTTCGAGGTTAGTGTCATGACAAGTTGGTATCAGAGCCTAGGTTACATAGGTCTCACGAGTCATGAGCAAGTTTAGTAGAGTCTACTGGATTGGTACATAGACGTTTGTATTTATCCTTGAGAGGCTGCAGAACCTTTAGGAATAACTTCACATTCTTGAATTCTTATCGTGTGTCCTTGATTCAGCTTGAAATGTAACTCCTTTGATTCCTTTCACGCGTTCGTATACGTGCATGAGCGCTTAGTATCAGATATGCATCGATGTCTTGTGATTCCCTGATCGAGGGGAGAGATGTAATCTCTATGAGTTGATGTTGGGCCATTCTGGAGGACTTGAGGCCAGATCTTTGCCTATAGCTTGAGCACCGAGGTGTTGATTGTGTGAGCAAGTGTTTTTGAACTTATATGTTCGGTGTTGCCCCTATTAGTGGAAATGACGGCTGGATAACTATGTGATGAGTATGTTGGTGCTGCGAGATGTATCCATATGATTTGGAAGCGACGAGAAGGGTCTACTGGAGGATAAAAGAACTATTAGGTGCTTGAATTCCATCTTGGTTTGAGGTATAGCCTCGAGTTATGGGCGCGTGAGGAATCTCTTCATGTTTGCTAGTTAGGAGTGAAGTTAATTTCATGTTGCGGTATGATTTCATACTCAGGAAGACTAAGTGATTGCATAAGGTTTATGACGGTGGTAGGTATACAGGAATGTTAATTGGAGACAAATAATGTGGGTTATCTCTTGCGAAGTGTTCTGAGATTGTGCGACGCTTATGTGTCTGTTAGAAGATCTCATTTCCGAGTGAAAGATATGTGTTGCAATTTTAATTGGGTCGCTTAAGAGAGTGGGTTTAATTGTTGCGAGAGTTAATGCGAGATTTGTTGATGATTTAAAGTACTAGATGATCTGTGTTTTCACAAGCTTATAAAGGGATTTGAGTTTAATCTCACTATGGTATTATGGCAGCAAGAGTATATGTATTATGAGTTATTCGGTATGTGATGATCTATGACTTTGAGCCAAATGGGGAGGTCTGCTGTTGATTAGCTGATTGCACAATTATGTTCTCTGTTGATTCCAATTTGAGGCGTGCTGGAGAATCAGTTATGGATTGCGGAAATTGAGATCGAGGATGGCTCGAGTAAAAGGAAAATATTTAACAAAGGTTATAAGATGTTTCACAGGTGTGTGAGAATCACGAAATGTCTTGAGTTGTTGTTGGTAAAGATAGCTCGGTATAGAGTAGGAAGTTGCTTGGTTGTAATAGAATGATATCACATTCTGCGGTGTCAGAGTGCCAACGAGGCACGAGTTGTTCGGTTTGTTTGATCAGGCTAATTGCAGTTTGAGTAGAGTGGTTGACTCTCGAGAATGGTTCCAATGTGTTCAAGATTCTACATGTAACAATGGGGTATTTTAAAGTTGTATATGTGGCTAGAGACTGAGTTTTCATTGGAAGATGTCAAGACTTGTGGTGTTATCTGTATTAATTATGGGATTTTATGTATCAGTATCAGGAAGTAAAGGTAACAGATTTAGATTTGCAGGAAGTTCTTCAGAGTAAGGTATTTTAAATTTAGTGCTTTTGGGAATATTTAAGAGAGTATTCAGCGGCTTATGAGCCTTAGACAGTGTGGTTTTATGCTTGGGTCTCGTGTGGTAAGTCTGGGCTGAGGAGTTGTGGTGCTACAGCAAGAGGGAATATCAAGTTGAAGATAAATCAGAAGTAAACTCGGATAGATGGGATAGCTTGGTAGTAGGCCGGATCGGTATGGTAAGGATATGATTAGTTCCTTGCGTGAGTACGGGGTAATGAGTTCCTACAGGTATTTCGCAGTAATGCTCTTAGGTTTTGATGGCTTTCATAACTTGATTGAGTTAGAAGGATTCAGTCCTGGCAGGTTTTCTTTGTGCAAGCGAAACTCGGAGAGTTCTTGATGGCTTCTACTTCGGTTAAAGAAGTATATTTTCTGTGGGCATTAGGAGCATGATATGTATAGTGATTTTCTTTTAGATGGGATCAATGGAAAGTTTTTGACTAGTTGAGTACGTAGATGTTTGTGGCTCGGAAGGGAGGTGAAGTTCTCATGTTATCCTTGGATGGTATGGTATATGCGGTATGTTGTGGAGGATTGAGATTTATTCGTGTAAGGTTGCGGTTCAGTTCTGAATGGAGAGTCATGACATTCTTGGGCTGCACGGGCAATTTTAGATGATTAGAGAAATGATCTTCAGATGACTAAGGAAATGATATTGCTAATTGGAGTAATTTGACGAGGGTATATGTTTCAGGAAAGGCAATGTGGCCAAGTTGATGGTACTTCGGTAGTATTGCGGTGCTTTCTTGTTAGATCGACTGTTGATATTCAAGTTTGCTTGGTGGCACAGAGGAATTTTAGAGTATCTTTCGTGGAATGATTGGGTATTTGAGGTGATATGCATTCGGACCGCGGAATTGGGATCAGGTATGATGATTTTTGTGCTACATGGAGTTGCAAACTGGGAGTTCTCATGTTCAGGCTATATTGTGGTTGAAGGTCGTGTGTATCGACACTTTTTAGTGACTATCGGGGTTTGGAGACCTGAGCGGATCTTTGGTGCTTGGTATATTAGATTTTGGATATGTTATTAGGTTCAGACAGGTTGTCTCCGTGTTGTATCATTCTGGACTATTGTACTAAGGTGGCGCTGTTGGCTATGCTGGAAATGCCATGGTTTGGGTGGCGAGGTTCGACGGATTATGTCCTAGTGGAGTGGTTTTATACTTCGAAGACCTAGCGGATGGCTGGGAAGGATTGTCTTCCTCATTTGGGGCTTTCGTGATGGATGTTAGTGCAGAGGCTTCTACCATTGATTCAGTTCCGGGGGTAAGGGACTTTTTTCGGATGTGTTTCTTGTGGCCGGACATGTCGCCAGGCAAGGTTGTTGATTTCGGTATTGATTTTATGTCGGGAACCATGTCGTATGGCATCGGCAGAGTTATAGGTGTGGAAGGAGCAACTTCAGGTTTCCTTGATAAGGAGTTCGTTGGCAGGCCAATGTGGATGCGTGTTCTAACTTGAGTCGGTTTGGTTGACTCCGAATTTGCATTGTTGAGGGATGTGTTGGTTCGATTGTTATTGAGCTTATTAGTAATCTGGGGAGATCTATGAGTTACCTTTCTGTGTTGCGAGACGTTATGATTTATTGGTTATGGGCACATATGGTGCGGTTCTATTGGGGTTTCATAGTGGAAGTCTAGTGGGAAGAGTAATTGGTTGTTGTTCGGTGAATGGCGTATCGGTTATGTCCTATCGGGTTTGCATGGTGTATGTTATTTGTTTCACCATGGGTGTAAAGACTTGTTTTGGTTCCAGACATCAAATTATGCGTGGTTGTCGATTTCGAGCATAGTGACTTGAGGTGTCTCATGAGGAGCAGTGTTTGGATAGGATCGCGCATTACAGCGAAGCTCTGTGGAGATATGACCTTGCGGGTTAGATTCGTGTGTTCTGCTCTTATGATGCGAGATGGGTTCTCAGCCTTGTGTTGTGGTGGTACTGGTGAGCTTGAGGTACAACTCTTTCATTTGAGTCATTTTCATGATTTGAGTATGTTCAGCCTGCTGTTTATTGGTGCGCGTATTGCGTAAGTTGTGGCTTATACATGTATTGATGTGTCATGACACCATAGTAGTGTGTTGGATTAGAGGAGATCATTGGGATCATTAATGAATATGAACGGATTAGATTTCAGCATGTTGGAAGGATATATCGAGGTTCGGCTCGAAAATTGCTATGGTAATTGCCAAGGAGAAGTGGCTTCAGGAATGGTTGATCTGGGAAGTGGTTATGGCTTACTGCATGTTTTATTTATCATTGGCAGTATATAAAAATGTTGGAATGAAACTTTAGTTGATAAGAGGTTTTCTACCGGTATTCGGGTGTTGTGTGCACCTGCTGTGAATGGAAGTTATCGCTACATGTGTTTGAGTTTTGTGGTATATCATCTAATTGCACTTGAGGTTGTAGGCATGGGTTATTATAGCTGGTTCAGGCCTATTCAGAATATAGATGTGAGGTTTTGATCGTATTGATAGTTTCGGAGGTGGAAATGTGGTTCTATGGTTTATGTGCTAGATTAGATTATGTAATTTCAGTACTAATGTGTTATCGAATCTATACGAGATAGGGTGACGTGGGATCACCCCCAGGTATGTGCATGGTAAGGTTATTCAGAGATTGATTGGCTTTTGGAACAACTCTAGGCGCGTTCGAGGATGAATGTGTGTTTAAGTGGGGGAGGATGTAACGACCCGACCGGTCATTTTGAGCTTTTGCACTTTGATCGTCAGTTATCGGGCTTGACGTGCCCCGTGTGATGTATTATGACTTATGTAAATCATTGGTTTTAGTTTTCAGGGCAATCAGAATGAATTTGGAAGAACAGCTCTCAGTTGAAGCTTGAAATTTGAAAGGTTTGACCAAGATTGACTTGTTTCTATATGATCTCGGATCGTAATTTTTACGATTTGGTTAGCTCCGTTAGGTGATTTGGAACTTAGGAGCATGATCGAAATGCATTTTGGAGGTCCGCGGAAGTTTTAGGCTTGAATTGGCGAAATTGAGATTTTGGTATTTTCCGGTTGATAGGTGAGATTTTGATATAAATGTCGAAATGGAATTCCAGAAGTTGCAGTAGCTTTGTGGTATCATTTGTGACGTGTGTGCAAAATTTTAGATCATTTGGACGTGGTTTGGTTGGGTTTTTGATCAAAAACGGAATTTGGAAGTTCTTGAAATTCTTAGGCTTGAATCCGATTTGATTTTGGTGTATTGACATTGTTTTGAGTGTTTCGGATGTTGGAACAAGTTTGAATGATGTTATAGGATATGTTGGCATGCTTGATTGAGGTCTCGAGGGCCTCGGGTGTGTGTCGGGTGGTCAATCGGACCATTTTGAAATTTGAAAATTGCAGATTTTGAGTTCCAACAGTTGCAGACATTATGGTCTTCGCGTTCGCGAGAGGACCCTCGCGTTCGCGAAGAATCTGCTGAGGGTGTGAAAATTTAGCCTTCGCGTTCGTGAGGCAGGAGACGCGTTCACGAAGGGCTGTGAGTTTGTTCATCGCGTTCGCAGGTTAGGTTCGCGTTCGCATAGAAGGTATGGTGAGGCTGGGCTTCAAAGGATTTAACTCATCGCGTTCGCGATGGTCTGAACGCGTTCGCGGAGGGTTGCCTGGGTAAAGCTTCTCGTTCGCGAGCTAGATGTCGCGTTCGCGTAAGGGAAATTTTGGTCAGCGGAGTTTTGTGCTTCGTGAACGCGAGGCTTTGACCGCGTTCGTGAAGAAGTATTTTATGCCTGGGCAGAATGTTTTAAAAAGGCTATTCCGCAATTTTGAGGCTAAGAACCTCCATTGTTGAGCGAATTTGGAGATTGGGAGAGCTAATTGAAGAGGGAATTCAAAAAGATTTCTCGAAGGTAAGATTTTTGAACTCAAAACTCGATTCTTGTGTAAATTCCACCTTATTAGTCATGGAATTAAGCCTAAAAATTCAGAAATTAGGGCTTGAATTTGGAGAGTGTAAATTCGGGATTTGAGGGGCCATTTGAGATCCGATTTTGCTGTTATTGGTATGTATAGACTCGTGGAAGGGCGAGGTTTCCATTGATGTTGATTTATCGGATTACGACACGTGGGACCAGGGGGCGGGTTTGAGCAATTTCGGGATTTTGATGTTAAATTGGATGTTTTCGAGTGGGCTTCGTTCCCTTAGCATATTTTAATGATTATGTACTGATTGTGGCTAGATTGGAGCATCCGGAGGTCGATTCATGCGAGTGAGGCATCGCGGGCTAGAGTTTGGACCGGATCGAGGTGAGTAATGATTGTAAATGATGTTCTGAGGGTTTGAAACCACTTGCACATCGTAGTGTTTTATTGAGGTGAGGCACACACTTGATGATGAGCGTGGGGTCACGCACTATTGGGGATTGTGACTTGATCCGTCCCAATTGATGATTTTTACCGCGTATATGACTGAAACTTATTTGCTATCATCATGATTTGGGTTGAACGCCATATTTGGGCTTCATGCCAACTATTTGAACCCTTCGGGGATTTTTGTTGATATTTCCTCACTGTTTGACTTTATACATGAACTCAGTCATATTATTCTACACTGTTTTCAAAACTTAGCCAAGTTTATTTTGCTTTAACACTTGAAATGATATTTCAAATAATATTTTGGGCTGAGCATCATGTTTTACTGTTGCCCGAGTAGCTTATGATGATTTTGACTAAGTAAGGCCGAGGGCCTGTATTGTGAGGATACTTTTGGGTCGGGCTGCACGCCGCAGCAGTGAGATACTGATTTGATTATGAGGCCGAGGGCCTGAGATATTTACGCCACGAGGTGGCTTGTTGATATTGATATGAGACCGAAAGCCTATTTGTGATGCCATGAGGTGGCTTGATATTGCACTTGGGCCGTAAGGGGCCCCTCTCGGAGTTTGTACACTCCCAGTGAGCGCGGGTACCCATTGTGATGCGAGATATAGCCCGAGGGGCTGATATTGTTCTATATGATAGCCCGAGGGATTGGTATTGTTCTATGTGATTACCGAGGGGCTGGTACCGTTCTTTGTGATTGCCCGAGGGGCTAATATTGTTCTGAGATATTGCCCAAAGGGCGAAGCTATTGACATTGCTCCCGAGGGGCGAACCTTTATGTTTTTATCTTTCATATTTACTTGTTAACCTACGGTATTGTGCCCGAGAGGCAGATTTCTGTGCTAATCTGCACTAACTGTTTTTGGCATTTATTTATGTAACTGTTGAAAAGTCATTTTCAAAGAAGTTTAAACTGAGCTAAGATAATTTAAAGAGAATTACAGCTTCACTGCTTTTTTACTGGTTTTGAACTGCTTCTATACAGCATCTTGGTATGTTTTACGTGATTTCTTGCCTTTAGTCTTCATTTACATTTGTTACTCACTGAGTTGGAGTACTCACTTTACTCCTTGCACCTTGTATGCAGATTCAGGTATTTATACACCCGGTAGCGGGTTTTGGCTGATCGGAGGCAGAGTCATAAGAGTTTAGCAAGGTAGCTGCTGGCATTCACATCACTGCTTTTCTCTCTCTTCATTTCATAAGTCTGTATTGGTACACTTCAGGCTGTTAGTTGTATTTATACCCTAGTAGATGCTCGTGACTTGTGACACCCCGGTTAGGGGCCTGTCGGGTTGCATATCCGCTACTCATTATCGTTAAATCATGTTTAGACTAATTTTATATTTGTTTAACTATTTTTAAAAAGTGAATTGGGTTTAATTGGCTGACCTTATCTTCACGAGAGGTGCCATCACAACCGGGTTCGGGGTTAGGGTCGTGACAAGTCTCAATCCCAAAAAAACATAACAACAACAACAACAATGCACAAAGAACAAAAGCTTTGGGTGTAACGAGAAACCACAATCGGAAGAATAATTAGAACTACCTTTAAATTTGACGAAACGAGTAAAAGAAAAAGGGAGAAACTGCTTGTTGAAACCCCTGCCTTCTTGTTGAAACCTTGTTGTGTACTCTACTTTTAGGGGTAGTGATCGATGAGCAGCGGAGGATTTATTTAAATTGTCTAATTATTTTCCTTAAATATGACCCTTCCATGTTTCCAAGTTTTTAACATATTAGGAATTGTAGTAAAAGCTCTTTCTGAAGTTGTGTCATCATTTTAATTTTCTAGAGTTAAACACGTAAGATCATCAAACATATTTTTATAATTCAAATTTTTGTCGATTTCTTTTTTCGACTATATGAGTAGTGTTAATTCTAATTTTAACTTATATGAATCTTTTCTTATTTAAATTGCACAAAATAACTATAAATTCTTAATTTAATTCATGTTCAAAGAAGAAAAAACAAAATTTTAATTTCAATTCCTTATTTATGAAGATTTAATAACCAGGGGCGGCTCTAAAACTTTGGGCAGTGAGGCTGTTGCCTTAGGCCCCCAAAATTTGAAGGCTCCAAATTTATTTTAAATTTTTCTTCTTATTATTATAATTATAAGCAATGTAATTTATATAAGTAATTAGTATAAAGAAAAGTGTTACTATGACGACTCATTTTAGCTTCCCCATTTCAGCTTCTTTATGCTTCGTTATCTGTGTTTTATGTGATCAGGTTGATTCGTTTGAGTTCGGAGAGGACTTGGTAAGAAATGAGACACTTAGTCTTTTTTTAAGAAGGCTTAAGTTGGAAAAGTCAACATGATGTTAACTTATGCGTTAGAGGGATCGAATGTGAGTTCCGATGGTTCGGTTAGCTTCGGGAGGTGATTTGTGACTTAGAAGAGTGGTCGGAATGGGTTTTGGAGTTGTATAGAAGATTAAGGCTTGAATTGGCGAAGTTGATATTTTGGCGATTTCCAGTTGATAGGCGAGATTTCGATGTAGAGGTCGGAATTGAATTCCGAGAGTTGTAGTAGCTTCGTTATGTCATTTGGGATGTGTGTGCAAAATTAAAGGTCATTTGGACGTGGTTTGGTCGGGTTTTTTTTTTCAAAAGCGTATTTCGGAAGATTTTAGAAACTTAGGCTTGAATCCGATATGTTTTGAGTAATTTGATGTTGTTTGAGGCGTTTTGATGATTGGAACAAATTTGAATAAGGTTTTAGGACGTGTTAGTTCTTTTGGTTGAGGTCCCGGGGGCCTCAGGTGAGTTTCGGGTGGTCAATCGGACCATTTCGTGCCTTAGTGAATTGCAAAAATTGCAGGTTTAGCTGTTGCAGGATTTTGCCCTTTGCGATCACGTAGGTAGTCTCGCGATCGCATAGAAAGATTTGAGGAGGGCGTCCAGTTGCTCTTTGCGTTCACGATTGAGGGCTCATGATCGCATAGCTTGGGGGAGTTGTTCATCGCGAACGCGTGAGGAAAGTCGCGTTCGCGTAGGGTCAATTGGACCTGGGTCTTGGCAGGTCGTTTGTGCATTGCGAATGCGGGGCTATGTCCGCGATCACGTAAGGTTATTCCACCTGATCATAGCGTTCGTGTGGTTCTTGTCGCGATCGCGTAGTGTAATTTTCGGAAGTTCAAGATTTGTTCTTCGCGATCGCAAGGGTAGTGTCGCGATCGCGATGAAGGAAATACAGGCCTGGACAGAATGTTTTTAAGTCCTCTTTTTTGCGATTTTGGGTCCATTTTCACCCATAGTTACTCATTTTTAGAGATTATTGAAGGAGATTAACAAGGGATTCAAGGGGAAACGATTGGAGATAAGAATTTCGGACCTAAAACTCATTTATATTGTGAAATCCACCTAGAAATCATTGAATTATTGCTAAAAATGGAAGAAATAGGAACCCATTGATTTAAAAAATTTTGAGTTTCGAGAAGTGGACCCGGGGCTCAGTTTTTGCTAATTTCAGGATTTTTGGTACTTCTCGATTATTTTCTCTTGGGCTTTGTTCCCTTAGCATATTGTGACGTATTCGTTCTAATTTTAGATAGATTCGATGCGCGTGGAGGCCAATTCAAGGGAAAAAGGTGTTGCGAGCTAGAGATTTAGCCGGTTCGAGGTGAGTAATGATTGTAAATGATGCTCTGAGGGTTTGAAACCCCGGATTGCACATCGTAGTGATATATTGGTGTGACACACGCTTGATGACGAGCGTGTGGTCGTATACTATTGGGGATTTTGACTTGGTCCATCCCGATTGATGATTTTACCGCGTATTTGACTGAAACTTATTTGCTATCATCATTATTTAGGCTGAACACAATATTTGGACTTCGAGCCCACTATTTGAACCTTCGAGGTTTTTTATTACCATTTCCTCACTATTTTGACTTATTACATGAACTCAGTCCTATATTTCCCACTGTTTTACTACTCAACCATTTTTACTCAGTTTTGAGACTTAAATGATATTTTAAATGATGTTTTGGGCTGAGAAATACTGTTTTACTATTGCCCGAGGGGCTTGTGATGATTTTTGGATTGAGTAAGGCCAAGGGCCTAGTTGTGAGGATACACTAGTACTGATATGAGGTCGAGGGCCTGAGATACATATATATGCCACGATGTGGCTTGAGTGATATGAGGTCGAGGACCTAGATTTGATGCCACGAGATGGCTTGATATTGCGCTTGGGCTGTAAGGGGCCCCTCCCAGAGTCTGTACACCCCAGTGAGCTCGGGTACCATTGTGATATGATATTGAGCTCAAGGGGCTGGCACTGTTCTGATATTGAGCCCGAGAGGCTGGTGCTGTTCTTAGATGTTGCTCGAGAGGCGGATTTGTTGATACTGTGCCCGACGGGTGAATTTCTATTTCTTTAATTACCTGTCAATTATTTGTTTTACTTCATTGAAAAAGGGATTTGCACTTGACTTTTCACTATTTTTACTGTTTTAAGTGATTTTACTGCTTCCGTATAGCATGCCTTATGTTTTTACGTGATTTATTATCTTCAGTCATTATTTATATTTATTACTCAATGGGTCGGAGTACTCACATTATTCCCTGCACCATGTGTACAGATTCAGGTGTTGCAGGTTCTGCTCCTGAGTGTTGATTCCTCCAGTTCCAGGCGGCTTTCAAGGATTACGAGGTGGATGTTGACGTCCGCAGCCCCGTGTCTCTATTATCTTGTCATTTCTATTCCTTTAGAACATTTGTACTATTTATTTGATCTAGCAGATTTGTATTATGACTCGTTGATGCTCATGACTTGTGACACCCCGGTTAGGGCTGTGTCGGGCTGGACTTCCGCATTGTTATCTATATTTCCGCTATTTAGTATTATTTACACCATGTTTAGACTATATTTGTGTTAATTAACTACTTTAAAAGATGAATTGGATTTAACTGGCTGGCCTTGTCTTCACGAGAGGCGCCATCACGACCGAGTTTGAGGTTAGGGTCGTGACAAGTTGGTATTAGAGCCTAGGTTACATAGGTCTCACGAGACATGAGCTGGTTTAGTAGAGTCTCGCGGATCGGTACGGAGACTTTTGTATTTATCCTCGAGAGGCTATAGAACCTTTAGGAAAAAAACTTCATATTCTTGAAACTTTTGTCGTGCGAACTTGTTGATCCGAGTACTAAACTACTATTATTCTATTCTCTCACAGGTGGTGAGGACTCGCACTTCCGGACGAGGTGGACGACCACTAATGGCACTAGCTGCGACCACCAGAGGACGAGGACGCGGTCGTTGGTCGTAGTAGAGGCAGGGCAGCGAGGGAAGCACCTATTGATCCACCAACTTCCCCAGATCAGGATCAGGCTCCAGCTATGGATGCTCCAGCAGCACTAGTTTAGGAACCAGTTGTGCCCATCGTGATTGGGGGTCTTCACAAGGCCTTGACACAGATCTTACCAGTTTGTACTAGCCTGGATCAGGTTGTTTCAGCCACTACAGACGCATCAACTTCACAAGCCGGGGGAGGCACCCAAACTCCCGTTGGTCGCACACCTGAGCAGGTAGTGCAGGGACTTCAGATGCCGGAGGCACCTCCAGCCTAGTCGGTTGCACCAGCTCAGGGGTTTGTGGTACCGATTATGCCGGATGATGAGCAGTGTCGCCTTGAGAGATTTGGTAGACTCTAGCCTCCGACATTCAGCGGTGCAAAGGGCAAGGATGCCCTGGGTTTCTTGGATAAGTGCTAACGGATGCTTTGTACAATAAGGATTATGGGGACTAGTAGTGTGGCATTTACTACCTTTCAGTTTTCTAGGGCTGCCTTCAATTGGTGGGAGGCATATGAGAGGCGTAGGCCTATTGGTGCAGCGCCCCTTACTTGGCAGTAGTTCTCTGTTCTTTTCTTGGAGAAGTATGTGCCGCAGTCGAGTAAAAAGGAGCTGCGTAAACAGTTTGAGTGGTTGCGACAAGGGGATATGACTGTGTCACAGTATGAGTTGAGTTTTCCCAGTTGGCTCGTCATGCCATCTGGATGGTTCTGATAGATCGAGAGAGGATCAGGAGATTTGTTGATGGCCTTAATTATCATCTCCATATTCTTATGACCAGAGAGAGGGTGATGGGTGCTACGTTTGAGGAGGTTGTTAATATCGCTCGTGAGATTGAGACTGTTCGCCGTCAAGAGCGAGAGGAGAGGGAGGCCAAGAGGCCTCGAGGATCGGGCAGTTATAGTGGTTCTCTTTCGAAGGGTCAGTTTTAGCATGGTAGAGGTCGCTCATTCAGGCCTACTCAGTCAGCTTGCCCAGGTTATCGTGAGGCATCTTTAGGTCATGGTTATCATGGATCTCAGCAGGGCTAGTCATCACTCAGCGCCCTTCCACCTTAGAGTTCATCTCGTGCTCCATAAGTTCGGGGTTCTTCTATGCTTGATGCATCTGCTAGTCACTCCGGTGCAAGGGGTTCCCTTCAATCCCCTCCTCCAACACCTGGGAGTTGCTATGAGTGTGGCGAGTTTGAGCATATGTGGAGGCAGTGTCCTTGTTGTGTTGCTAGTTCGTCCCAGCAGAGGGGTCAGTCATCGACTTTAGCGCCAGTTTCTTCACCACCACCCGCGCAGCCAGCTAGGGGTGGAGATCAGATAGCCAGGGGTTGCCCTAGAGGGGGAGGTCGATCAGGGGGCAGTCAGGCCCGTTTCTATGCACTCCCCGGCAGACCCGATGCTATTGCTTCAGATGTTGTTATCACATGTATTGTTTAAGTCTGCCACAGATATGCCTCTGTACTATTTGATCCCGGTTCCATCTTTTCTTATGTGTCAACATACTTTGCTCATTATTTGGGTACGCCCCGTGAGTATCTTGCCTTATATGTTTATGCATCTAGCCCGGTAGGCGATATTGTTATTGTAGACCGTGTGTACCGATCATATGTGGTGACTATTGGGGGTCTAGAGACCCGTGTGGATCTATTCCTATTGAGCATGGTGGATTTTGATGTTATTTTGGGCATGGACTGGTTATCTCTGTGTTGTGCTATTCTGGACTGTCATGCTAACATAGTCTCTTTGGCTATGCTGGGTGTACCGCGGATCGAGTGGCGTGGTGTGACTGATTATGTTCCAAGTAGAGTGATCTATTTCTTGAAGGCTCAGCGTATGGTTGGGAAGGGTTGTCTATCATATCTAGCATTTGTGAGAGATATCGGAGCTGAGACTCCCAGTATTGATTCTGTTCCAATTGTGAGGGATTTTCCCGATGTGTTTCCTACAGAACTGCCGGATAGGTATATTTATTTTGGTATTGACCTGGTGTCGGGCACTCAGCCTATTTCTATTCCACCGTATCGTATGGCACCAGCAGAGTTGAAGGAATTGAAGGCGCAGCTTCAGGAACTCCTAGATAAGGGGTTCATTCGGCCTAATGTGTACCTTGGGGTGCGCTAGTTCTGTTTGTGAAGAATAAAGATGGCATAATGAGAATGTGCATTGATTATAGGCAATTGAACAAGGTAACATTTAAGAACAAGTATCCTTTGCCTCGCATTGATGATTTATTTGATTAGTTTCAGGGAGCGAGAGTGTTCTCCAAGATTGATCTCCATTTGGGTTATCACCAGTTGAAGATTAGGGATTTGGATATTCTTAAGACAGCTTTTAGGACCCGATATGGTCACTATGAGTTCTTGGTGATATCTTTTGGGCTGACCAATGCCCCAGCAGCGTTCATGCATTTGATGAACAACGTGTTCCGGCCTTATCTTGATTCGTTCGTGATTGTTTTCATTGATGATATTCTGGTGTATTCACATAGTCAGGAGGAGCACACAGAGCATTTGAGAGTTGTGTTGCATAGATTGAAGGAGGAGAAGCTTTATGCAAAATTCTCCAAGTGTGAGTTTTGGCTTAGTTTAGTGGCTTTCTTGGGGCACGTGGTGTCCAACAAGGGTATTCAGGTTGATCCAATGAAGATAGAAGCAGTTCAGAGTTGTCCTAGTCCGTCCTCAGCCATAGAGATTCACAGCTTTCTTGGTTTGGTAGGCTATTATCGCTGGTTTGTTTAGGGATTCTCATCTATCACATCACCTTTGACCAAGTTGACTCAGAAGGGTGCTCCATTTGTATGGTCGGAGGAGTGTGAGGAGAGCTTTCAGAAGCTCAAGACATCTTTGACCACAACTCGAGTGTTGGTTTTGGCATCAACTTCAGGTTCATATACCGTGTATTGTGATGCTTCAAGAGTTGGCATTGGTTGTGTATTGATGCAAGAGGGTAGAGTTATTGCTTATTCTTCTCATCATTTGAAACCACATGAGAAGAACTACCCTGTTCATGATTTGGAGTTGGCTGCCATAGTTCATGCATTGAAAATTTGGAGGCATTACTAGTCCGGTGTATCTTGTGAAGTGCTCACTAATCATCGTAGTTTTCAGTATTCGTTTAAGCAAAAGGATCTTAATTTGAGGTAGCGGAGATGGTTGAACTTGCTTAAGGATTATGATATCACTATATTGTATCATTCGGGGAAAGGCCAATGTGGTAGCCGATGCTTTGAGCCGAAAGGCAGTGAGTATGGGGAGTTTGGCATATATCCCAGTTGGGGTGAGACCTCTTGAAGTTGATGTTCAAACTTTGGCCAATCGGTTCATGAGGATGGATATTTCTGAGCCCAGTCGGGTATTGGCTTGTGTGGTATCTCGGTCTTCTTTATATGATCGCATCAGAGAGCGCCAGTATAATGATCCGCATTTGCTTGTCCATAGGGACAGAGTTCTGCATGATGATGCTAGAGATGTGACCATTGGTGATGATGAAGAGTTGAGGATGCAAGGCCGGATTTGTGTGCCCAATATGGATGGGCTTTGGGAGTTGATATTGGAGGAGGTCCATAGCTCGCGGTATTCCATTCATCCGGGTGTCGCGAAAATGTACCAAGATTTAAGGCAACATTACTAGTGGAGAAGAATGAATAAAGACATTGTGGGGTTTGTAGCTCGGTGTCTCAATTGTCAACAGGTGAAATATGAGCATCAGAGACCGGGTGGCTTGCTTCAGCAGATGGTTATTTCTGAGTGGAAGTGGGAGAGGATCACTATGGATTTTGTTGTTGGACTTCCACGGACATTGAAGAAGTTCGATGCCATTTGGGTGATTGTGGATCGGCTGACCAAGTTCGTGCACTTCATTCCAATCGGTACTACCTATTCTTCTGAGTGGTTGGTAGGGATTTATATTTGGGAGTTTGTTCGTTTGCATGGTGTCTTGGTTTCCACCATTTCAGATAGAGGTACTCAGTTTACTTTGTAATTTTGGAGAGCCATGTAGAGAGAGTTGGGTACTCAGGTGGATTTGAGCACAACCTTTCATCTTCAAACGGACGGGCAGTCCGAGCGTACTATTCAGATATTGGAGGAAAAATTACGTGCTTGTGTTATTGATTTCAGAGGATCATGGGATGAGTTTCTACCGCTTGCAAAGTTTGCTTATAACAACAGCTACCAGTCAAGTATTCATATAGCTTTATATGAGGCTTTGTATGGGAGGCGGTGTAGATCTCCAGCTAGTTGGTTCGAGCCTGGTAAGGCTACGCTATTGGGGACTGATTTGGTACAGGATGCTTTGGAGAAGGTGAAGGTGAGAGGCTTCGTACAATGCAGTCGAGACAAAAGAGTTATGCTGATAGAAAGGTTCGAGATGTGTCCTACATGGTTCATGAGAATGTTCTGTTGAACTTTTCACCCATGAAGGGTGTTATGAGATTTAGGAAGAAAGGGAAATTGAGTCCTCGGTTCATTGGGCCTTTTGAGGTGCTTCGGAGGATTGGGGAGGAGGCTTATGAGCTTGCTTTGCCACCTAGCTTGTCGAGTGTGCATCCAGTGTTTCATGATTCTATGCTCCTGAAGTATATTGGGGATCCGTCTCACGTTCTGGATTTTAACACGGTTCAGTTGGATGATGGTTTGACCTATGATGTAGAGCCAGTAGCTATTATGGGTCGTCAGGTTTGGAAGTTGAGGTCAAAGGATATAGCTTCAATAAAAGTGCAGTGGAGAGGTCGGCCCGTGGAGGAGGCTACCTGGGTGACCAAGCGGGAGATGCGGAGCAGATATCCTCACCTATTTGAGGCTTCAGGTATGATTCTTGACTCGTTTGAGGATGAACGTTTGTTTAAGTTGGGGAGGATGTGACGACCTGGCCAGTCGTCTCATGAGTTACCGCTTCGTTTTCCCCATTTCAGCTTCTTTATGCTTGTTTTATGTGATCGGGTTGATTAGTTTGAGTTCGAAGAGAATTTGGTAAGAAATGAGACACTTAGTTTTTTTTAAGAAGTCTTAAGTTGGAAAAGTCAACCTGATGGTGACTTATGCGTTAGAGGGCTCGGATGTGAGTTCCGATGGTTCGGTTAGTTTCAGGAGGTGATTTGTGACTTAGGAGCGCGATCGTAATGGGTTTTGGAGTTTTAGAGAAGATTTAGGCTTGAATTGGTGAAGTTGATATTTTGGCGATTTCCGGTTGATATGCGAGATTTTGATATAGGAGTCAAAATGGAATTCCGAGAGTTCCAGTAGCTTCGTTTTGTCATTTGGGATGTGTGCGCAAACGTTTAGGTCATTTGGACATGGTTTGGTTGGGTTTTTGATCAAAAGCGTATTTCGGAAGATTTTAGAAACTTAGGCTTGAATCCGATGTGTTTTGAGTAATTTGATGTTGTTTGAGGCGTTTTAATGATTGGAACAAATTTGAATAAGGTTTTAGGATGTTTTGGTGCTTTTGGTTGAGGTCGCACGGGCCTCAGGTGAGTTTCGGGTGATCAATCGGATCATTTCGTGCCTAGTGAATTGCAGAAATTGCAGGCTCAGCTATTGCAGAATTTTGCCCTTCGCGATCGCGTAGGTAGTCTCGTGATCGCATTGAAGGATTTGAGGAGGACGTCTAGTTGCTCATCACATTCGCGATTGAGGGCTCGTGATCGCATAGCTTGCAGGAGTTGTTCACTGCGAACGCGTGAGGGAAGTCGTGTTCGCGTTGGGTCAATTGGACTTGGGTCTTGGCAGGTCGTTTGTGCATTGCGAACGCGGGGCTATGTCCGCGATCGCGTAAGGTTATTCCACCTGGTAATCGCGTTCGTGTAGTCATTGTCGCGATCGCATAGTGTAATTTTCGGGAGTTTAAGATTTGTTCTTCGCGATCGCTAGGGTAGTGTTGCGATTGCGATAAAGGAAATACTGGTCTAGGCATAATGTTTTTAAGTCCTGTTGTCCGCGATTTTGGGTCCATTTTCACCCATAGTTACTCATTTTTGGAAATTATTGAAAGATATTAACGAGGGATTCAAGGGGAAATGATTGGAGGTAAGAATTTTAGACCTAAAACTAGTTTATATTGTGAAATCCACCTAGAAAATCAATGAATTATTGCTAAAAATAGAAGAAATAGGGCTTGGAATTTTGAAATTCTAACTGGGGATTTGGAGGAGGATTTGGGGTCGGATTTGAGAACTTTTGATATGTATGAACTCGTGGGGAGATAAGGAACCCGTTGATGTAAAAATTTCAGAGTTTTAAACAGTGGGCCTGGGGCTCGGGTTTTGCTAATTTCGGGATTTTTGGTATTTCTCGATTGTTTTCGCTTGGGCTTTGTTCCCTTAGCATATTGTGACGTATTCGTTCTGATTTTGGATAGATTCGACTCGCGTGGAGGCCAATTCGAGGGGCAGAGGTATCGCGAGCTAGAGATTTAGCCGGTTCGAGGTGAGTAATGATTGTAAATGATGCTCTGAGGGTTTGAAACCCCGGATTGCACATCGTAGTGCTATATTGATGTGAGACACACGCTTGATGATGATTGTGTGGTCGTATACTTTTGGGGATTGCGACTTGGTCCATCCCGATTGATGATTTTACCGCGTATTTGACTGAAACTTATTTGATATCATCATTATTTGGGCTGAACACCATATTTGGGCTTCGAGCCACTAATTGAACCCTTCGGGGATTTTTATTACCATTTCCTCACTGTTTTGACTTATTACTTGAACTCAGTCCTGTATTTCCCACTGTTTTACTACTCAATCATTTTTACTCAATTTTGAGACTTAAATGATATTTTAAATGATGTTTTGGGCTGAGAAATACTATTTTACTATTGCTCGAGGGGCTTGTGATGATTTTCGGACTTAGTAAGGCCGAGGGCCTTGTTGTAAGGATACACTGGTACTGATATGAGGCCGAAGGCCTGAGATACATGTATACGCCACGAGGTTCCTTGATTGATATGAGGCCAAGGGCCTAGATTTGATGCCATGAGATGGCTTGATATTGCGCTTGGGCCGTAAGGGGCCCCTCCCAGAGTCTGTACACCCCCCAGTGAGCGCGAATACCCATTGTGATGTGATTTTAAGCCCGAGGGGCTGGCACTGTTCTGATATTCTGCCCGATGGGCTAGTACTATTCTGAGATGTTGCCCGAGTGGCGAATTTGTTGATATTGTGCCCGAGGGGAGAATTTCTATTTGTTTACTTACCTGTCAATTACTTGTTTTACTTATTGGAAAAAAGGATTTTCACTTGACTATTCACTGTTTTTACTGTTTTAAGTGATTTTACTGCTTCAGTATAGCATGCCTTGTGTTTTTACGTGATTTTTTATCTTTAGTCATTATTTATATTTATTATTCACTAGGTCGGAGTACTCACATTACTCCCTGCACCATGTTTGCAGATTCAGGCGTTGCTGCTTGCGCTTCTGAGTGTTGATTCCTCCAGTTCCAGGCGGCTTTTAGGGATTACGAGGTAGTTGTTAACATCCGCAGCTACGTGTCTCTATTATCTTGTCATTTCAATTCCTTTAGAACATTTGTACTAGTTATTGGATCTAGTAGACTTCTATTATGATTCGTAGATGCCCATGACTTGTGACACACTGGTTAGGGTTGTGTGGGGCTGCACTTCCGCATTGTTATCTATATTTTCGTATTTAGTATTATTTACACCATGTTTAGGCTATATTTGTGTTAATTAACTGCTTTAAAGGATAAATTGGATTTAACTGGCTGGCATTGTCTTCATGAGAGGCGCCATCACGACCGGGTTCGGGGTTAGAGTCGTGACAGTTACAATAGATCATCTTTTTGCTGGGTGTTGACTTCACTAAGGCTATATGGAGGAAAATGCGGCAATGGCTACAAATAAAAGGGATAGCAGTGCAGACTTGGAACCAACACACAGAATGGGTTATCCATAATGCCAAAGAGAAATCGTAGCATAGCTCAAATTTTTAGAATGGTATACGCTGAGTTTATCTATGCTATATGGATGGAAAGGAACCATATAATATTTTAAAAGAAGCACCAGAGCTGGGAAATAAATATGCAAGAGGTTGCTTAGATCTGTCATGTAAGAGCAGCTCCAAGAATCAAGGTTTTGATACAGAGTTTTTTCTTTGAATCCAATTATGTACTGGCGTGTATAGATCAGAGTTTACTGATAGGTAGATTTCACCAAATCAACCTCAAATTCAAGCCTAAGAACTTCTAAACTTCCAATTTTTGCCAATTCAAGCCTAATTCTACCACGGGCCTAAAAATTATATTCCGGACACACTCCTAAGTATAAATCACCCAACGAATCTAATCGAATCATAAAAATCCAAATCCAAATTCGTTTACTCATAATTCAACTTCCAGTTGACTTTTCTACCTTAGCTTTCTAACTAAGAGACTAAGTGTTCATTTCACTCCAAAACTACTTCGAATCCAAAGATACCAACTAGATACAACTCAACACAGCTGAAAAACACATAATTAAGCATAGATGAGGGAAATGGGGCTATAATTCTAAGAACAAATGACCGGGTCGTTACAGGCGCGAACTAGAGATGCATCTATTTCTACCGAGGCGATAGGCCTGATCCACAAATATCAATTATCATCAAGAAAATATATTAAGGTGCATTTATATTCAAATAAATTCATACAAGTGTTCAACAAGTATATACGTTCACTTATGTCCATTTCAAATTCTCTAGCATATCCTAAGTGATCGCATTAGCAAAAAAGTATAAAACATTCGCAAAAATGGCATGATTCGGGACTAAACTACCCGGACAATTAACATAATTGTAGCTACGCACGGACTCTCGTCGCCCAGTGCGTACGTAGCCCCCGCATTTAGTGGAAAATTATTCAATTATTTCACCTATGTGGACAATTTCCTCTTACAAGGTTAGAAACAAGACTTATCTCGCTCCAAAGTGTAATTCCAATACCAAGAACGTGCGCCAACCCTCAATTTGGAGCCGAACGATCCAAAACTAATTAAACGATGTAAGAACTAGTCAATACAAGCTCACAAGATCACATTCTAACTATCAAAGTAATTTTCCAATCTTAAACACAAGTTTCCTAAAATCCGACCCTGGGCCCACGTGCCTGGATTCCGAAATTTTTCGAAGAAAGTTATTCTTTATAACCTAAGGATCATCTATATATGATTTCTACTTTATTTCATAACAAATTTCGTAGTTAAATCTAACTTTTATCAAAACCCTAGGTTTTGCTCTAACCCCATGATTTTTCCTAAATCTTTATGTGTTAATCTACCCAAGACTCAAGTATTAAACTAGGAATAGGTAGAATGAACTTACCTCAAGATTGTAGGTGAGAGTCCTCTCTCAAGAGCTCCAAAAACGTGAAATGGGTGAGTGAAAAATGGGCAAAATGGCCTAGAGCCCGTAATAAATGAAGCTCAATGCTTCAGTGATTTCTGCATCTGTGGTTAGGGGACCGCAAGAGGAAGGCCGCATCTGCGGAATTTGCCAAGCTATTTGGGACCGCTTATGCAATCTTGAAGCCACTTCTGCGGCTAAGGGGCCATTTCTGCGGCTAAGGGGCCACTTCTGCGGCTTCTGGCTTGTCCTGCCTTGGCCGCAGATGTGAGAGGATGACCACTTCTGCGTTCTCGCACCTCCTACGGCTAACCAACCGCAAGTGCGGTTATGACAGCAACAAGGAGCTTCAGCTCCTTCCCAAGTTTTCCAACTTCACTCGAGTCTCGTCCAATTGACGCTCGGGGCTCCGAGCCCCGCCCCAACATACCGACAAGTTTGAAATCATGAAACGGACTTGTTTGAACCTTCGAAAACACCGAAACAATGCTAAATCTAAGAATCACCCCCAAAACAAATTGAATCAAACTTATTAACTTCAAGTTCTTCAAATTACTTCTAACACGCCGAAACGTAGTTATAGAACTCGGATTGACACCAAGTTTTGCGAGCAAGTCTTAAATGTTATATTGAACCTATAGCGGGCTCCGGAACCAACATACGAGCCCGATACCAACATGATCAAGCATTATTTAGTTTATAAAAATCCTTAGAATTTTAGTTTAACAATTTCTTAAAAAAAATTCATTATTCGGGCTAGGGACCTCGGAATTCTATTACGGACACACGCCCAAGTCCCATATTTTCCTACGGTCCCTCCGGGGCCATCAAAAAACACAAGTTTGGGTCTGTTTGCTAACAATATTGACCATAGTCAAACTTAGCCTTTTAAGAAAATCTTAGGGAATCAAGTGAGCTTATTTCAACCCAAACTCTTCCAAATCCCAAACCAACAATCCCCGCATGTCGTAAATTAGTTAAAGCAAGAGCGGGATGTTTTATTTAGGGGGATGGGGTTTAAAAAAGCAAAATGACCAGTCAACTCATTACATTCTTCACCTCTTAAACAAACGGTTGTCCTCTAACAAACATAGAAAAGTACTTAAGGTGCTGAATAAATGTTGATATCTGCTTCACACGTCCTCCTCGGACGCCCAAGTCACCTCCTCGACTGGTTGGCCCCTACACTGGACCTTTACCGTTGAAATCCTCTTGGATCTTAACTGGCGATCATGTCTATCAATAATGGCAACTGGCTCCTTCTCATAACACGGAATTTCATCCAGCTAAATAGTACTAAAGTCTAACACATGGAACAAGTCGGCATGATACCTCCAAAGCATAGACACGTGAAAAACTGGATGAACTCCCAATAAGCTGTGGGGTAAAGCAAGCTCGTAAGAAACCTCCCCGACTCGTCTCAACACCTCAAATGGGCCAATAAAACTTGGGCTCAACTTGCTCTTCTTCCAGAACCTTATAACACCCATCATCTTCTTCCTGAACCTCATGAATGATACATCACGCGCCTTCTGATCCGTGTAACTCTTCTGGCTGGACTAAGCCGTGCAAAGGCTCTCCTGAATCAACTTTACCTTATCTAAGGCATATTGCACCGAGTTTGTACCGTATTACTTAGCCTCACCAGGCTCAAACCACCCAATAGGAGAACGACACCGCCGACCATACAAAGCCTCAAATAGAGCTATCTCTATGCTGGACTGATAATTGTTGTTATATGCAAACTCTGCCAAAGGCAATAACTGATCCCACTATCCTCCAAAGTCAATCACACATGCTCTAAGCATGTTCTCTAAGATATAAACTGTCCGCTCTAACTACTCGTCTGTCTGAGGATGGAATGTTGTGCTGTGCTCCATACGGGTCCCCAATTTACTTTGAATAGCTCTCCAGAAATGGGAAGTGAACTGAGGGCCTCTGTCTGATATGATGGAAATAGGCACACCGTGCAACCTGAATATCTCCCGAATGTAAATCTGAGCATACATCTCTAAAGTATAAGTAGTCGCCACTAGTATAAAGTGGGCCGACTTGGTCAACCTATCAACAATGGCCCACACTGCATCAAACTTCTGCAAAGTTCGGGGCAAACCCAACTACGAAATCTATAGTAATGCGCTCCCACTTCCACTCTATTATAGGCATCTGCTGAAGTAGGCCACCCGGCCTCTGTTGTTCATACTTAACCTGCTGGCAATTCAAACACCTAGCCACATACTCCACTATGTATTTCTTCATCCTCCGCCACCAATAATGTTATCTCAAGTCTCGATACATCTTCGTAGCACCCAGATGAATGGAATACCACGAACTGTGTGACTCCTCTAATATTCTCTCCCTCAGACTATCAACATTAGGAATAAATAGGCAACCCTGGAGTCGCAAAACACAATCCTCACCAATAGAAACCTCCTTGGCACTACCCTGTAGCATTGTCTCTCTAAGAACCGCCAAATGTGGATCATCGAACTGTCGGGCCTTGATTTGTCCCAATAATGAAGACTGAACAACAACACAAGCAAGAACTCGGTTGGGCTCTGAAATATCAAACCTCACAAGTATGTTAGCCAAGGACTGAATGTCCTAGGCTAGTGACCTCTCCTCCGCTGGAATGAATGCTAAGCTACCCATACTCTCTGCCTTCCTGCTTAAGGTATTCGCGACCACATTTGCCTTGCTCGAATGATAAAGAATGGTGATGTCATAATCCTTCAGTAGCTCAAGCCACCTACACTGGCTTAAATTAAGATCCCTTTGGTTGAACAAATGCTGTAAGGTGCGATGATCAGTATAAACCTCACATGACACCCCATATAGGTAATGCCTCCATATCTTAAGAGCATGAATAATCACGGCCAACTCCAAATCGTGCACAAGATAATTCTTCTCATGAATCTTCAGCTAACGCGAAGCATATGTAATAACTCGCCCCTCCTAAATCAATACACAACCCAAGCCAATGCGTGAAGCGTCGAAATATACCGTATACATCCCTGGACCGGAATGCAACACAAGAACTGGTGCTGTAGTTAAAGCTATCTTAAGCTTCTGAAAGCTCGCCTCACAATCATCGGACCAACGGAAAGGAGCACCCTTCTGGGTCAATCTAGTTAGAGGTGATGCAATAGATGAAAAGCCTTGCACAAATCGTCTATAATAACCTGCTAACCCCAGGAAACTCTTGATATCGATCACTGAAGTAGGACGTGGCCAACTCTGAACTGCCTCAATCTTCTTGGAATCTACCTTAATACCCTCTCCTGACACAACATGCCCCAAGAATGCCACTGAATCTAGCCAAAACTCACACTTAAAGAATTTAGCATATAGTTTCTGCTCTCGCAAGGTCTGAAGCACCACTCTCAAATGTTGCGCGTGCTCCCCCAGGCTACGTGAGTATATCAAGATGTCGTCAATGAAGACGATGAAAAAGGAATCAATATAAGGTATGAACATCCTATTCATCAAGTCCATAAATGTTGTTGGGGAATTAATCAAGCCAAAGTACATCACCAAAAACTCATAATGGTCATATCTAGTCCGGAATGCAGTTTTTGGAACATCCGAGTCCCGAATCGTCAACTGATGATACCCTAACCTCAAGTTGATCTTACAGAACACCCTAGCACCCTGAAACTAGTCAAACAAATCATCGATATGAGGCAATGGATACTTATTCTTGATGGTGACTTTGTTCAACTAGTGGTAATCAATCTGCATAGTCTCGTACTTCTTCTTCACAAATAACACTGGTGCACCCCAAGGTGATACACTGGGTCTAACAAACCTCTTTGCTAACAACTCCTCAAGCTTCTCCTTCAACTCCTTTAACTCTTTCGGAGCCATACGGTATGGTGGGATAGATATAGCATGGGTACTTGGAGCCAAATAAATACAGAAATCAATATCACAATCCGGTTGCATGCCAAGAAGATCAGAAGGAAACATATCGGCGAACTCCCGAACTACTGGAACTGAATCAATTTTCGGAGACTCTGCGGTAGTGTCCCGAACATAAGCTAGATAAACCAGACAACCCTTCTCGATCATACGTCGAGCCTTCAGAAAAGAGATAACCCGACTAGATGCATCAACTATGGAACCCTTCCACTCCAACCTTGGAAACCCTTGCATCCTAATGTAACCATTTTGGCATGGAAATCTAGGACGGTATGATATGGAGATAACCAATCCATGCCAAGGATGATATCAAAGTATATCATATCAAGCAACAGGAGATCTTCTCTAGTCTCAAAACTACAGAATGTGACCACACAGGACCCGTTGATCCGATCCACAACCACAGAATCGCCCACAAGAGTGGACACATGAACAGGAGTGCCCAAAGGCTCATGAGAAATAACCAGGAAACAAACAAACAGAGATGATACATACGAATAGGTAGACCCTGGATCAAATAATGCCAAAGCATCTCTACCACAGACAGAAATAATACATGTGATGATGGCATTTGAGGCCAATGCATCTGGCCTAGGCGGAAGAGCATATAATCTAGCTGGGGCGCCGGCTGGCTAGCCTCCACTTGACTGAGCAGTAGTTGGTAGACCTCTCCCTATTTGGCCTCCACCTCTAGGACAACCCCTACTAGTCTGCCCCTACCTCTAGACAGCTAGGCAACCGGTGCTAAAATCATAGGCTGCTGACCTTATTGTACTACCTTGCCCCGAAGCCTAAGGCAGTATCTCCTTATATGACCAAGGCCTCTGCACTTAAAACAACCCCGCGGTGTGACAACCTGCTGCCCTAATGATTGACCGTGATAGCTTGTAGACCCATGGGAAGAATCCTGGATAACCGGTGGACGGTATGAACTCTACAGCATAGCACTAAATAGGAACTAGAAGAACCTTGGGGACCTGAATACCCATTGGAGGAACCCTGAATAGATGGCGGGCAGTAAGAACTCTCTGGTATGGCGCTGAAATAGGGGCACATTTGAGCACCCCGAGCAGGTGGTGGTGCTGAAAATGGGGGTCTGTTGGGCTGACCCCTCCCAAACTGACCTCTACCCCTAACAGAGGCACCTCTGAACTATCCGAAGAATCTAGCCCTCTTATCCTGCTGCATCTACTCTCTACCCCTCAGATGGTAGCCCTCAATCCTCTAAGCAATCATCACTACTAGTTGATAAGGAGTCTCCATCTCCACCTCTCAGGTCATGTTGGCCCTAATACCAGAATGCAACCCTGCGACGAACCTCCGCATCTCTCTGCGTCAGTAGGAAGTATCATCAATGCATGGCGGGATAACTCAGAAAACCTTGCCTCATAGTCGGTCACGGACATCTGACCCTGCTCAAGCTGCTCAAACTAATACCGCAGCTCTTCCCTCTCGGAGGGTGGAATATACCTGTCCAAGAATTACTGCGTAAACTGGCTCCAAGTGATGGGAGGAGAATTTGCTAGCCTGCCAAGAACATAGCACCGCCACCATCTACGGACCCTACCCTCTAGCTGAAAAGTAGTGAAGTCCACCCCATGCGACTCCAATATCCTCATATTGTGCAGTCTGTCCCTGTACCTATCAATGAAATCCCGGGCATCCTCATGACGCTCACCTCCGAAGACAGGGGTGAAGTTTAGTCCATCTATCCAATAACTTCTGTGGGTCACCATCCGCAGCCTGTCTGGGCTCAGGCACCACTGCAGCAACTAGCTGAGCCCCATCCGTGGGTAGTGCACCTGAAGTCTGATACACTGCAGTTGCATGATCGGGAGCCTTTGTAGTAGGGGTCTGTGCTCCCCCTCCTACCTGTGATGTAGCTAGATCCGCTGAAAATAAACCAGCCTGAGTCATGGTGTCCATGAACTGCAGCATATAACCCATGACCTCCTGGAAGCCCGGTGTTGTCATAAAGTCAGCCGGGGTAGGCTCAGCTGCGGGCACCTCGCCCTGCTCCTCAATGATAGGATCTCCCGCAGGATCTGCTTGTGGTGCTATTGGAACAGCTCTAGGACGCCCTCGTCCCTTACCTCGGGTCGGTTCCCTCCCCCGGGCTCTGCCTCAGCCTCTAGCAATGGGGGGAGCAGCCCCTCCCAGGTCTGGAACATCTGTCGTGCGTGTCCTCACCATCTGTGAGAGAATAAAATAGGGAAAATTTAGTATACCAACCACTGCATGATGGGAGATGAATAAAGGGTAGTTTCTTAACACCCTATGGCCTATCGAAGATAAATACAGACATCTCTGTACTGATCCACAAAACTCTATTAGGTTTACCCATGACTTGTGAGACCTACGTGAACCTAGTGCTCTGATACTATGTTGTCACGACCCAATTTCCTTATAGGTCGTGATGGTGCCCAACACCATTGTCAGGCAAGCCAACACAAAAATATTAATAAGTTCTCATTATACTTTACCAAAATAAGTACAACAATTTCTTAAGTTAAAGTTAAACCAAGTGATAATCAATAATGTACCAAAAATAATTATACAATTCCCAAAAGAATAGTCTACTAATGTGTGTGCCAAGACCTGGTGTCACAAATTGTTGGCAACTAGTAGAATATACAAAAGAATAAATCTATCCTACTGTCCGAAATATAATAGACAGCCAAAAATAAAGAGACACTCCATCAAGCTGCTGAACGGCACAGGAAGGGGGCAACTCACCGTAGAAGTCTCGGACATCAGGGATGCGCACCAAACTGATAGCCAAATGTACATGTCTCAGATCATGTACAATTAAGTACAAAAGCGTAGTATCAGTACATAAACAATATGTACCAGTAAGTATCTCGTCTAATCTCGAAGAAGTAGAGACAAGAGGTCGACTTGATACTTACTAGGGCTAAATAATATAATAAAGTCTTATGGTAAGCATGAAAGTCACAAGTAAATAACCGTTTGTAGTCATGTCCTGTATAATGTCACAATTAGTCATTTACCTTTCAAAACATTTAACAATGTAAGCCATGAATAAGATTTCACATAAATATCATGTGCAAATTATGCCGAGGTTGACGGCCTGATCCAACAAAAAAGAAACTGTGTACTGCCAGAGGGTCGAATGGCCCGAACCATAGATGCATCTATTTCTACCGAGGAAATCTACCTGATCCACAAATATCAATTATCATCAAGAAAATACATTAAGGCGCATTTATATTCAAATAAATTCATACAAGTGTTCAACAAGTATATACGTTCACTTATGTTCATTTTCAATTCTCTAGCATATCCTAAGTGATCACATTAGCAAGAAAGTATATATACCTTCGCAAATATGGCATGATACGGGTCCTAAACTACCCGGACAATTAACATAATAGTAGCTACGCACATACTCTCGTCACCTAGTGCATACGTAGCCCCCGCATTTAGTGACAAATTATTGAATTATTTCACCAATGGGGACAATTCCCTCTTACAAGGTTAGAAAGGAGACTTATCTCGCTCCAAAGTGTACTTTCAATACCAAGAACGTGCTCCAACCCTCAATTTGGAGCTGAACGATCCAAAACTAATTAAACGAGGTAGGAACTAGTCAATACAAGCTCACAAGATCGCATTCTAACTATCAAAGTAATTTCCCAACCTTAAACACAAGTTTCCTAAAATCCGACCCCGGGCCCGGATTCCAAAAATTTTCAAAGAAAGTTGTTCTTTATAACCTAAGGATCATCAATATATGATTTCTACTTTATTTCATAAAAAATTTCGTGGTTAAATCTAAATTTTATCAAAACCCTAGGTTTTTCTCTAGCCCTATGATTTTTTCTAAATCTTTGTGTGTTAATCTACCCAAGACTCAAGTATTAAACTAGGAATAGGTAGAATGAACTTACCTCAAGGTGCTAGGTGAGAGTCCTCTCTCAAGAACTCCAAAATCGCCCAATGGGTGAGTGAAAAATGGGCAAAATGGCCTACAGCCCGTAATAAATGAAGCTCGCTGCTTCAGTGATTTCCATATCTGCGGTCAGGGGACCTGATCTGCGGTCCCGGTTCTGCGAGAGAAAGGCCGTATCTGCGGAATTGGCCAAGCGAGCTGGGACCGCTTCTACGGTCTTGAAGACGCTTCTGCGCAGCCACTTGTCCGGCTTCTTGCTTGGCCTACCTTGGCCGCATCTGGGAGAGGATGACTGCTTCTGCGGTCTCGCACCTACGGCTGATCAATCGCAAGTGCGGTTATGACAGCAACCAGGAGCTTCATCTTCTTCCCAAGATTTTCAACTTCACTCGAGCCTCGTCCGATTGACGCTCGGGGCTCCCGAGCCTCGCCCGAACATACCGACAAGTTTGAAATCTTGAAACGAACTAGCTCGAACCTTCGGAACGCCCAAAACAACACTAAATCTAAGAATCACCCCCTCAAAACCAATTGAATCATACTTATGAACTTCAAGTTCTTCAAATTAATTCTAACGCGCCGAACATACTTATACAACTCGGATTGACACCAAATTTTGCTGGCAAGTCTTAAATGTTATATTGGTCTTGTACCGGGCTCCAGAACAAACATATGGGTCCGATACCAATATGATCAAGCATTATTTAATTTTTTTAAATCCTTAGAATTTCAGTTTGTTAGGGACCTCGGAATTCGATTCCGAGCATATGCCCAGGACCCATATTTTCCTACGAACCCTTGGGGACCGTCAAAACACAAGTCTGGGTGTGTTTGTTAAAAATGTTGACCAAAGTCAAGCTTAGCCTTTTAAGAAAATCTTAGGGAATCAAGTGAGCCTATTTCAACCCAAACTCTTCCAGATCCCGAAGCAACCATCCCCGCAGGTCATAAATTAGTTAAAGCAAGCGCGAGAAGTTTTATTTAGGGGGACGAGGTTCTAAATAGCAAAACGATCAGTTGGGCCGTTACAAGAAGTAATTTTCTGCTTTTGGGAAGAAGTTATAAATTATTACTTCTTTCAAGACAAAAAATAATTTTTGCCAGGCAAAAAATATTTTTTACAAGACAAATTCGTCCCTACTATAAATTTATATTTCTTGGATTATCTCTCATTAATTTAGCCTTTTTCTTTTTCTTTTTTGTTTTTACCATCCATTTATTCTTTTTTTTTCCATCGTATTTTTATTCCTTCTCCTATTCTTCTTCAAAATTGTCTCTCTACTATATATAAATAGGCCTCTTATTTTATATAGTAATTTATGGAGTATTTTATTAATATATACTAAATGGTGTATTTTGATATATTTAAATTATCATTGTTAACAATAAGTAATATTAAAATTTTAATATTATTGATTTGGGTAATTATATTTTGTAAGATTAAAATATTTAATATATTTTTATGTTATTATTAAATAAAATAAAAATTGAATTTTTTAATAAATAATTAAATTTATTTCTCGTTTTAAATAATACTAATTATAGACTAAACTTTTTTTTGGGGTAATTTAACACTCGAAAGTTATTTTTTGAAAAGACTGGCCAAATATATAGCAAAAAGTACCTCTCAAATGAATTGGTCAAATATAACTTGTTACTTTTTAAAACTAATTTTTAGAAAACCACTTATAAACAAAAGCAATTATCAAAATACTTTTTTGAATCGAATTCTCATTTTCTGCTGGCATCTCACGTAACTACCGCTTAGGATTATAGGGGTAACACATTCAGTTGTAATTTCTAACACTTGTCTGTTGCAAAGTTACTAACTTCACTATTCTTCTGCATGTATTCTCCAAACTCGCTGTTCATAAATCTATCCATTTTAAAGAGATTGCAACAGAGAGAGATAGAGAGAGCGCGCGCGCGTTAGAACATACTTTGCCCCTACGACACAAAACAGCATTGGAAGTGACCCCTTTTGGCACATCGTCGATGGAGGATTAAAATGATAAAAGGGAAAATACATGTCAAGAAAGGTATAGTACATCATTTTTGGTTAATCTTTGTTTACCCCAAAATTAGGTAACAATTAAATTTATACGCGATTTTAAGGATATGCGGTTGAATTCAATACGAATAATTAAGAATATTAGATAAATGAATTAGAAACGAAATAAATGATCAGACCAATTGCAATGTTATGGCCAAGCCTGAACTTAGATTGAACAATAACCTCGTCCTCGATTGGACCCTCGGTTCGAGCCCAGTCGTGAACAAATGAACAAAAATTTTAACAGTAGCTAGAAGGTAAAAATAAACTCTTATTGCCTTGAATTGTGTATTACAATGTGTTAGGCTAAAGAAAAACTTCTCCTTTTATATAGTAGAAGAGTTGCAGTACTAGTACAAGTCTAAAAAGGTAAAAATCTTCTTTTCCTGGTAATTGTTGATCCATAATCTACATCGAACGAGATTCCGGCCATGATATCCAGTTGCGGGCGAGAATTGTGACCCCCTATCAATCATGCATAACCATCCATCGCGTATCTCGAGGTCTTAAAGCCATACTCGGTCTGAGGCGAGTCATTTTACCGCATCCGATGTCGGATATATTGTTTATCCTTCTAGGGTCTCGACGAGTCTCTGTCCCCGATTACAGTCTCGATGATCCGTGTTCCCCATCTCGTTCTTTCATCGGGGAATCGGGGTAGACATTATCCCCGCTTTTACCTATACACAGACAGTCCCCTCGTTTTCCGGAGGACAGATTTATTGAAAGGAAGTGAACCCCGGTTTCTTCCTTCGTACGTTACGACCAAGTTGTTGTGTCAACGAAACGTCTCATCAGGTGCATCATTTTGACTTCGGACACATGACTTTAGCTCCTTTAGATCTTCATATACTACTCTTAATACCTTCATATCTTCATCATCAATTTTCATACATTCTCTGTAAATCTTCGACACAGGCCTTCATATCTTCTTCTCATCTTCAAATCTTCATATTTTTCTTCAAACCTTCATATTTTCCAAATCCCGATGGCAAAAACTTCCAAATTAATGCCTTAGTAAACCGCTCCTTCATCTTCCAACCCAGCCACATATGCCGAGGTGGCCATTTCTGAGGTGGCCCAAGAGCCTCCCCAAAAGAGCTTTGTACCCGGGGGCTGCTCTATCAAGAACGACTTCAACATAGAGAAGGCCTCCAATCAACAGGACCGAGGCAAAGGAGCATGGAGGTACATATGCTTCGTTACTTAGGAAATACTGCCCACAGTCCAGGTAGATTGTAACTAGGAGGGAAAAGAGGTGGTCATCCCCAGTCCCGACGACAACATCACTACTCACGTGGAATGGTACTTATGTGTTTACACATACCCCTTTATGCTCGCCCTGGTGGACCTCATAGTTCTTTACTTCTAAAAAAGATACGAGGTCTGCCTTGGGCAGATTCACCCATCCTTTTGGAGGATCGTAATCCTCCTTCGACACTTCGTGAACAACACCAAAGCACCTTGGTTCACCCTAGACCATATGCTTCAACTATATAGTCCCCGAATCTTTCGAGCGGGTTGATCAAGATCATTTGCTGTTCAAGAAAGGCTCTGTTATCGAGCATTGATGAGGAGCGAGATCGAGGCTGGCAAGGGAGGTTCGTTCGGGCGAAAATCGAAGACCTTATCCCCTACGAATTTCTACAGTTCTCGGAGAAGTGGAACGCCTCCCGTAAGTCTTTTCCTTCTCTAGTATTTGGTATTCCCTTTTACCCTTTTTTCTAATTGCCCGTGTTAGTTGTTGTTCAGCAGTTGCCCAAGTTCCTAATGCAGTCCCCCATTTCAAGGAGTGGATCGAGAGGATCTACAAACAGATGCCATACTCCGAACGCGCATAGCACAAGCTCTCGAAGGGCAAGTATGAGGCTCGTTCTCATGGCGAAGCTCCCTCCCGAATGATTTTCTTTGTACTCTTGGCTTACACATTGCTAAGTCATTTTCTTCTTACAAGTTTGCCTTAGACCACCGATCTCAGACCGTTGGATAAGGACGAAGATCTATCCTCGCATGTCGAACCCTCCACTTTGGGATAACCTGGGGCTACCACAGAGTAGAAAAAGAAGAAGAAGATAAAGTCCTTGGGCTCCCAGATGTCGAGGTGAAGAAGAAGAAAGTGATTATCCGGGTCTGGGAAATCATAAAGAGCACCAAGTCTAGGGTACCAGACTCTGATTTTCTCTACCGGCTCAGGGATTATCCTGAATACGACAACCTTGAGTTTATTACTCATGGGTCGAACCTTAACAAGGAGGAGTAGGTGGCAACCAGCAAAGATGACCATGAGGTCGATCCCCCTAGATCGGGAACCAGTGGGAGAGATGGACGTTGTGGTCTCTAGTGAAGCCGCTCCTGTCCTGAAGGAGGTAGCTGGTGGTACTGACCTCGTGGAGACACAGTCCCATACTAAGTCCATGATCTACGAGGCTTAAACGGGTAAAGAGAAATCAAACAAGACGACGTCGTGCCCTGATGATGCCCTAAATACATTCTTTGTTGGCATGGACATGGCCGCGTTGGAGGACTTTTCCAAGATCGATCACTTGGAGGTCACAAAAAAGGATGTGTCATTGTGAGCGGGCCAGCCGAGTTCGAACCCAAAATTGGTGAAGCAGTTCCCTACTCCGAGTGTGGACCTCGACTATAAGAGAATGGTCATTGTTACTACTCTAATGGACGCCCGGGCCCTGTCCGCTCTGGTGGGCGTAGCTGATAACTATGTAATCTAGCCTATCTTATGCTCTCTTTTGCTTAGGTTTTGGATAAAAAATATGTAAAAGTATTCCCGAAAACTGACTTATTGTGCTTGTTTGCAAGATTTGATCAAAATGAAGCAAGAAAGTCATAACCATCTCATAAAGGAGTTAAATCTGCACAAGTTCAAAGCTGAGATAAAAGTGTTGACAATGATGAAATCGTGCGGCCGCAGAAGGTTCACCGCTGAGGCGGCCACAATTACACTGCTAGCAGAATTGAGATTCAATGAAGGCATTTGTGGATACAACAGATACAGCTAATCGCGATGAAATAGCACGGCAGCAGAAAACTTGACGCGCCCGCATTGCAAATTTCGCTGAGGGCAAAATAGAGATTCAGAGGCTGGAAATTTGAGCTCAAATGAAGAGTACGGTCGGCGAATATATTACACGGCCACAGTTAAAGACAACGCTAAGGCAGCTGCTTTTACGCTCCTAGCGAAATCAAGTCTAGTCCCAGTCAAAAATGGAAAAAACGTGGTCCGCGCTTGCTTTTGCATGACCGCGAAAGTTCAAGCGCTGAGGCGCTCAGTATTGCGCTGACAACGGAACCTCTGTATGGGTATTTTTGTCCAGTAACTTCAGATGTTTGTAAATAGATATTTTTCATGTTTTAGGGTATCTTTTGTATTAAGGAGCTCATGAACAGCCGTATTTTACCACTTTGAGTAATTGTAGAGTAATTTTAGAGTAGATTTAGCTTAATTTCTTATATTTTATTCTTGTAATCAACTTTTATGGCTTATATTTCATCTCCATCTTTGATTTCTACCTTTATTATGAGTAGCTAAACTCATTAGCTAGGGTTGTGACCCAACCCTAGTATGGGTATTTAATGGGTCTTCTATTTTAGGGCTTAATTGTTTATGGGTTAGTGATATTTTGCTTGATTCATGCTTTAATTGTAGAATTGGTGGTTGTAAACACTGATTCATGCCTTTATGACTTAGACCCTTCTTGAGAAAGAAGGACTAAGTCTAGGAAAATTAGGCTAACAAGTAATTGGGGTGAACTCAAGAGATTGATATCGTCAATTAAAGGGTTAAACCTAGAGATAGTAATACCCGACTTAAGCCAATTTTACTTGCATTGTTTGAACACCTAATTGGTCTTGAGAAAGTTAATTAGGGCAAAGTCACTCAAACTACCGAGAGGTATAGAGTGAGTAATTTTATGTAAAGATTATATCACGACCCCAAATATAACAAGCTTGTCCTAAATTTTAGATCCCATTAGATACTCGCCTAGGTGTAAGTCACTTCCCTAATTCTTTTTATCACTTGAGAAAACTTTACAAAAACATTGTACTTAGCTTATTTTCAGCACTCAATAGCATTAAAAGTAGAGTAGTAACAAATCCAAACATTGTTAGAAGTGCAATTAAAAGCAACATGCATAGCTAGATTAGATAGAAACTCAACTCCCAACCAATATTAACTCCCTGTGGAAATTGATCCCGACCTTTCGGGTAAAAGCTGCATCGACCACTCTTTGTCAGTATATAGTGGTGTAGGGTTGGAGCCGATCACTTTTTGGCACCGTTGCCGGGGGGTTAAATGATTTTGGCTATCTATCTGACTAGTTGCGTGCCTTGTTTTTCTTTCCTTTTGCTTTACTAACTTGTGTGAGTTAATCAATTTAGGTATAAAAAGGCAAATAATGATCCCATCAGAAATGTTCTCCCGGGGTAGGAGGTAGATGATAATGGTGAAGATAAGGTTCCTCTAGTACCTCATGCTCAAAGAAGAGGCCGCCAGGCCAATTACAATATTTCAGACCATCCCCCAGCTCCTCCGCGAGTGGCTCCTTGGGTGTTTGCAAATGAAGGGTACGCAAGTGCAATTCTCCCACCTCGGATCCTGGCGGGCAATTTCCGGATTACAAACGTCATACTGACCTTATTGGAGCAAAGAGGGTACTTTACATGTGCTCCCCATCAGAATGCATATAAACATCTAAAGGGCCTTGTGGAATACCTGTTGGGGAAGCAAACAAACAAATGCATCGGAGGATGCATTGAGACTGAGATTGTTCCCTTTTTCACTTAGAGGGAAAGCTTTGGACTGGCTCGAAAGACTCCCCAACCATTCCATCACTACGTGGGATGAGTTGTCCGAAAAGTTTCTAGCCGAGTTTTTCTCACCGGGACATATGGATGCATTAAAGGGATGAAATCTTAGCGTTTAACAGGAACCAAATGAACCCCTTCATGAAAATCTAGCATAGATATAGAACTATGGTCAATGAATGCCCCAACAATGATATGACTGAAGCAATGATCCAACAAACATTTTATCGGGCTATAAACATGACCAATCAATATGTGGTAAACCTGCTAGCAGGGGGTAATTTTATGAAGCTCCCTTATACTGAGGCCTGCGAGATTCTTGATGAGATGGCTGACTCTTCCTCCACTTGGCAGAGTCGGGCAAATGTTCCTTAGGGGGACCCTCATGTCATAAATCTTCACAAGGAACTTCAAGACGACGGACAAGCCATAGCTGAGTTGACAACAACCATGAACCAGTTAGCCAAAGCACAACTTCAGTAGATTTAGGGACCAAAGCAAGTAAACGCAACGGAAGGCGTTAATCTATTGGTAAACAATAGAAGACAACATGTGCAACAAATGCAAGGCAATCAGGATCAATATGAGCAAGGTAGTAGTGGTTACAACCAGGATGATAAGTATTATGAGCAAAGTGAAGAGGTTTTGTATGCCAACAACTATCAAGGACAACAAGGTAATGCTCCAAATCAACAATGGAGATCACAATGGAATAATCAGAATTGGGGCAACCAAGGCCAAGGAAATTGGAACAATAACAACAACAACTCCAACAATTGGGGGAACAACAACTAGAATTAGGGTAACAATAGCAATTGGGGTGGCAACAACAACAAAAGGGGTTGGAATAATGGTAATCAAGGTAATCGGGGGCCGAGATTTCAAAGGCCTCCAATTTTTCAACAACCAAAAAATCGGCCTCCATTTCTGTCCAAAGGTCCTAGCTCATCCAACAGTGAGATGGGATGGATTGATTCAATATTTGAGCAAATAATGAAGAAGAACGTCGACTCTGATGCCCAATTGGCATCCCATAATACTTTTATCCTCAATCTAGAGGTCCAACTTTATCAGATTTCGCAAGCTATAAACACTCGCCCTAAGGGGGCACTACCTAGTGACACGATAGTAAACTCAAAGGGTGGGAATAATACCGGCCATGCAATGGAGATGACCACAAGGAGTGGCAGAGGTGGGGAAGCAAATACCTCCAAGCAAAAGGAAGTTGTGAGTGATGATGTTGAAGTGCAGAATGAACATGATCCTATATTCGTTGAGCAAGTGAGTAAAGATAATGTGAATGGTGAGGTGAGAATTGATATTCATGAAAATGAGGAGGAGACTCAAAATGACATAAACCTATCTAGGGAACACGTAATAGACATGTCGGAAATTGTAATGCCTAAAGCCAAGGCTCCCTTGCCAAGGCCTCATCCTCCTTACCCTCAAAGACTTGCAAAGTAGAAGAATCAAAACCAGTTCAAAAAGTTTATTGAGATGATGATAATTTTGTCGATCAATGTGCCCTTGGTGGAAGCTCTTGAGCAAATGCCGGGATATGCCAAGTTTATGAAAGACTTGGTAACTAAAAAGAGATCTATAGATTGTGAGACCATCAAAATGACTCATCAAGTGAGTGCCATTGTGAACTCGATGGCTCCAAAGCTTGAAAATCCCGACGCATTTACCATTCCATTTACCATTAGGAGTGCGGATTTTGCAAAGGCCTTGTGCAATTTGGGAGCAAGTATAAATTTGATGCCTTACTCCGTATTCAAAAAATTGGGTATTGGTCAACCGAGAGCTACTTCAATGAGATTGCAAATGGCCAATAGAACAATGAAGAGGTCGCTTGGTATTATTGATGATGTTCTTGTCCGAGTTGACAAGTTAATTTTTCTTGCGGATTTTGTGATTCTTGACTGCGAAGTTGACTATGAGGTGCCGAAAATATTGGGAAGGCCTTTTCTCATAACAGGGAAGGTATTGGTTGATGTGGAAGAAGGGGAGCTAAACTTCCGGGTGGGTGACAAAAATGTTGTCTTCCATATGTGCAAATCAATGAGGCAGCCGAATAGTACTGAGGTTTGTTCTTTTGTGGATCTGGTGACGAAGGGATAGTTGATGACACGAGTGCTATGATCAATGTAGAGGATCCTTTGGAAACTGTATTATTGAACCATGATATGACCAAGGATGATGGCTTGGTAGAGTGTGTCAATGCCTTACACGGAATAGGTTCTTACTCCTATGAGCCCCGTAAACTCTCCTTGAATCTTGAGAACAAAAAGACTCTACCAACAAAGCCCTCAATCGAGGAACCTTCTGTATTGGAGTTGAAGCCTTTGCCTCCACACCTCAGGTATGAATTCTTGGGCCCTTGTTCAACTTTACATGTTATTCTTTCTTCTTGCCTTACTGACGTGCAGGTAGATGTGACCTTCGAGGTACTTCAAAGAAAGAAGAGGGCAATTGGATGGACTCTAGATGATATTCGGGGGATAAGCCCCGCCTTTTGCATGCAGAAGATTATACTTGAGGATGATGGCAAACGCTCTATGGAACATCAAAGGAGGTTGAACGAGGCTATGCGAGAGGTTGTCAAGAAGAAACTTATAAAGTTGCTAGATGCAGGGGTTGTGTATCCCATCTCGGATAGTTCATGGACTTCACCGGAACAATGTGTGCCGAAACTGAGGGGTATAATTATGGTCACAAAAGAGCAAAATGAGTTGATGCCCACTAGGACTGCCACCGGATGGAGGATATGCATGGACTACCGGAAGCTGAACAAAGTGACCCGCAAATATCATTTTCCATTGCCCTTTCTTGCCCAAATACTGGATAGACTTGCTGGCATTCCTACTATTGCTTTTTGGATGGGTACTCAGGCTAAAACCAGATTATGATTGCACCAGAGGACCAGGAGAAAACCACTTTCACATGTCTGTATGGCACCTTTGCATTTCCTTGATGCAATTTGGTTTGTGTAATGCACCGGCTACCTTTCAGTGGTGTATGATGGCTATATTTACTGACATGGTGGAAGACTTCTTGGAAGTATTCCTGGATGATTTCTATTGTGGGTGACTCTTTTGAAGAAGGTTTGGGTAATCTTGACAAAGTGTTGGCCCGATGTGAGGAGACAAATCTAGTGCTTAATTGGGAAAAGTGCCACTTTATAGTCGAGGAGGGCATTTTCCTCGGCCATAAGATCTCAAAGAACGGTATCGAATTGGACAAAGTGAAGATTGAAGTGATTTCAAAACTCCCTCATCCTACTTCCGTCAAAGGAGTGAGGAGCTTTCTTAGGCATGCGGGGTTCTACCGAAGGTTCATCAAGGACTTTTCCAAGGTGGTGAATCCCTTGTACAAATTGTTGGAAAAGGATGCAAAGTTTGTGTTTAATGACGAGTGCATGAAAACTTTTGAGCTTCTCAAGTATAGATTGACTACCACTTCCATCATTACCTCACCTAATTGGATCTTGCCGTTTGAGCTCATGTCTGATGCTAGTGACATTGCAGTAGGAGCGGCTTTAGGGCAAAGGGTGAACAAGATGTTTCATCTGGTGTACTATGTAAGCAAAACTATGAATGATGCCCCGGTCAATTATACGATGACGAAGAAAGAGTTGCTAGTAATTGTGTTTGCAATGGAAAAGTTTAGGCCTTATCTCATGGGTGCTAAAGTGATTGTTCATACTGATCACGTGACACTCCGTTACTTGATGACCAAAAAGGACTCTAAAGCTAGATTGATGAGATGGGTTTTGTTTCTTCAAGAATTTGACCTAGAGATTGTTAATCGGAAAGGAAGTGAAAATCAAGTGGCAGACCACTTGTCCTGCTTGGAGGAGGAGCGGAAACCCAATTATGGTCTGGAAATTAATGATGCATTCCCGGATGAACAACTCCTCTCAGTTTCTTGAATAGTATGCCTTGGTTCGCCATTATTCCGAGTGATCTCTCTTCTAACCAAAGGAAGAAGCTTAAATGGGATACCTTGGATTATTACTAGGACGAGCCTTATCTTTTCAAGATTTATAATGATGGTGTAATCCGGAGATGTGTTCCGGAAGAGGAGCAATTGAGTATTCTTGATGCTTGCCATTCCTCACCCTACATGGTCATCATGGTGGGTGATAACTGATTCAATGGTTCTTAGCTGTGGGTTTTATTGGCCTACTGTGTATAAAGATATTGGTGAGCTTGTCAAGAGATGCGATGAGTGTCAGAGAGCTGATGGAATTTCCAAGAAGGATGAAATGCCTCTCACCACTATTCTTAAGGTTGACATTTTTGACGTGTGGGGCATAGACTTCATGGGGCCTTGTGTGAGTTCGTATGGCAACACTTATGTTCTAGTGGTTGTTGATTATGTTTCCAAGTGGGTTGAGGCCGTAGCTTTGCCCAACAATGAATGCAGGAGTATGGTAGCGTTTCTAAGAAAAATATCTTCACACGGTTTGGCACTCTTCGGGCAATCATCAGTGATATGGGTTTCATTTCTGCAATAGGGCATTTGACACTTTTCTTGCAACGTATGGTGCCAATCACAAGGTATCAACCCCTTATCATCCTCAGTCTAGTGGACAAGTTGAGGTCTCCAATAGGGAGATAAAGAGCATATTGTCAAAAACTATCAATGCAAATAGGATTGACTGGTCAAGGAAACTGGATGGTGCTTTGTGGGATTACAAGACTGCTTATAAGACATTAATTGGTATGTCTCTGTACTGGTTGATATTTGGGAAGGCATGCCATCTTCCGGTTGAGTTAGAGCACAAGGCTATGTGGGCGCTGAAGAGGTTAAATCTTTAGTGGGATGTTGCAGCAAATCGCAGGGTTGAGCAACTCAATGAACTAGATAAGTTCCAGTTTCATGCCTATTCTAGCTCGTCCTTGTATAAGGACAAGATGAAGTATTTACATGACAAATATTCCCAGAGAAATAAATTCAAGGAGGGTGACTTGGTTCTCTTATTCAACTCTCGGTAACGACTCTTTCTGGAAAGCTCAAGTCAAAATGGAGTGGCCCTTTGAAGTACTACATGTGACTCCATTTGGTGCTCTTGATTTGAAGAATAAAAATGGTGAAATTTTCAGAGTTAATAGGCACCGAGTCAAACACTACCTGGGAAAATTTGATGACAAACACATGATGGCATTGATCAACTTCAAATGATGATGGTAACATGCATCGTGCTGCGACGTTAAATCAGGCGCTTCTTGGGGGGCAGTCCATGTGTTTTTCATTTTCTTGTTTTTTATTTTATTCTTAGTGTAGGATTTATTTTGGACTAATTGGTTGTGAGATTTGTGTAGGAATTTTTGATGCAGTGCAGGACTAACGAAATTGGACCGCTGACTGCGCTCAAAATTTCGCGGTCAGCGGAAGCTTTTCGCGGGGGAATTATTAGGTAGAAGACGCGGACTAAAAAGTAAAAAATGTGACCTCTCTAATGTTTGAATCGCGTCCGCGGTAGCTTTTTCGCGGTTAGCAGACCGTATTTTGCGGTCGCGCCCACTTTTCCGCTCTCAGCGGTTTCTCCTTGTTAGCAGCCCTTCTAAAGGTAAAAGCGCGGTCCGCGGCAGAATTCTGTGGCCGTGCCAGGTAAAGTTTGTGGGTTCCTATATTTTTTAGTGTAAATAGAAGGTCATTAAACCATTTACATTTTTCCCAAAGGCTACTGTTCATCTCATCTAACCTTATCCCAACTGCATAACACTAATCAGAAATCCATTTCCATCACTCATCAAACAACTAGTATGCTCAATTCATCATATTGTTTTTAAATTTGTGCTTTTCTTTTCTTTTGGTTTTAACTTCTTCCTCTTTTCTTTTAGTTTTAATTAGGGTTAAGTAGTTCTTAATTAGTTGATGCTAAAAATTGAAAAAGAAACTTGTTGTGCATGCCTAGTAGGGGTTAATGGTGTTCATGATACTTATTAATAACTAAAAAATTGAAACCCTAGGTCTATGAAAATCAAAAATGCCCGTTGGTCGTAGAATTCCACGGACAATGGTCCAAAGCTTGTTGTTCGCGCTCATGCTGTATGGACTTAAAATTGGTTTGAATTCAGTGATCAGCGGTTGAAATTCTGCTGACAGCGATCTGCTTTACGCGGTTGCGCTTCAATTTTCGCGGACTGCGGATGTCTAAGTTCAAAGACTTGTCAAATTGGGTCTGTGGTCGTGTTTGTTTTTCTGTGGACAGTGGTGTAGCTTTCGCGGTCGCGCCCATTTTTTTTGCTCTCAGAGGTGCCTCAGATTCAAAAGGTGGGTAGTCTGATTTCCAGCATTTCATGGTCGCGGTTGTTTTTCCGCGGTCCACGGATACTTTTATGCAACCGCGCTTTTTTTCCGCGGTCAGCAGAACCTGATTTTGAGAGGCAGTAATACCAGTCCTCTGTTATGCTCTATTTCCATGTGTAATGTTTTAGCTTCAACTACAATTCTTAACTATATGATTGATACATTGTTCTGACGTTGTTTCATGGCTTATTCTCTATAGACAGTGGTTCTATCTAGAGGTTCTAGTAATGCACAAAAAGGGAGAGTTGAATCCTCCCAAGGCAGGGGAAGAGGAGGACAAGGAAGGACCAAGTTACCACTAGCAGTCCAGAAATTGATTGGGAAGCTGCGGAAAACAATAAAAGTTGCGGAGAGAGCCGCATACCATTCAGAGGGTAGTGAGTATGTCCCTTCCAGGAAGTTTCGGAAGGAGACTCAATGCCAACACACATTCCCATAGACTTCCAAAGGAGATTTCAGTTTGGAGATGAGCCTACACCCCCAGCTTCCCCTATCTCTTTTAAGTCGTCTGATGGCTTACAGGAAAGTAGCGAGTCCTAAGCATCAGCTTCCCCGTTAGCTTCTCCACCTAGAAGGACCCTATTGATGTAGAGGCTGAGATACCTGGCGAAGGGAGGGGTGGTAACACCCAAACATGAGGTTTGGAGAGAACAAGAAACCCGGTGGTATGGCAAGAAAGATTTGTTAGTAAGAAAGCCTACCACAAATTTCAGGAGTAATGGTGTCAGAGGTCACTCACACATGATAGGCAATTCATAGAAAGGGATCTTCTACCCCACAACCCCAATGTGAAGAGGCAATTTGATAAAAGATTGGGGTGGAAATTCTTCACAAGCAAGTTGCTGGAGGCCAATGGGCATTTAGTCAAAGAGTTCTATGCCAACATAGCCTACGTCGAAAAGGGTACCTATGTGACCAAGGTGCGGAACTGGAAGATCAGATTTGATGGCTGGACGTTGAATGACTATGCTGGGTTCAATGACGAGGATGAGTCCTTGTATATAGAGAAGGTGGCTACGGATGAGTTAGCCCGTCTGTGGCTGGCATCAATGATTGCTCTCTTGGGGACTACTCCAACTTGGCTGATACCTGGGGTCCAAATCTACAAGAACACTTTGAGCTTCGAGGCGAAGGGTTGGGAAACATTTGTGTGCATCCTGTTAGACCCCACTACTCATGACAGTGATATACTGGTCTCCCGGGCTACTATAGTGGGGGCCATCATGGATGGGTACCCGATCAACATCGAAAATATTATGTCTAGGGTGATCATCAGAGTGGTTAACAAGAATGATAGCTTCTACCCTTTCCCTAACATCCTCACCATGTACCCGGAGGATCAGGAAGTCGAAGGAAGGGACTTTGACACCAAAGTGAAATCAAAGAGACCATTCTCCGGGTACAGCCTTTAGGGTTCAGACAACCCCAAGTCCAAGGGAAAAGCCTCCACTTCTACTGGCCAGTCTGAAGAGCCAGAAGTGGTGGCCACTGGTTTCGAGCCTCCCACTACCATACCACATCCTCCCTTCGGACCATCTACTTCAATGCCTTCTTTGGTGCCTTCTTCATCAGCTTACCCTCTCACTGCACTGATGGTTAATCAGACTCTTTCCAGTATCAACAATTAGATGCAGGCAGCTACATCAAAGTTGTCTGTCCTATCCAGCACTGTAGCAGCTCAGTCAGCTCCTGCATAGACTCAGGTGCCTACTTTAGTAGAGAAATCACTTAAGGAGCTTCAGGACAATCAGAAGAAGCTCCCAGATAACCAGAAGTTGATCATGGCCACTTTGGAAGCTCAGGGAAAAGAAATCAAGGAACTGGCCAAACATACAAAGAAAATGAAGAAGACTCAAGCTTCAAAGGAGTCTGTAAAGCTGCTGAGGAAGGAGGTGGAAAAGGTTAGATCAGTTGGAGACATCCCATTGGACCTACTATTAGAGGAGCCAGCTCTAGCAGCTCAGGAAGCACATGTACCAGAGTAGGAGGCTGATAAAGAGCCCATGAGGAGAGGGGTGATTCCCAGATTGATGACTTGGATATTGAGCCGGAGGACCCTGAGGGAGGTGCCTCCGGCCAGCCACAGGACCCATCCAGTGACCCCATGCAAACAGAGGAACCATAGGGAGTTTTCTTTACTCTCTAACCCCTCTTTGATCTTATTTTTTCTTTTAGCATTGAGGACAATGCTAGTTTTTATTTGGGGGGGGGTGTGGTCCTATTTTGATTTGGTGATTGGAATGTAATTAGATACTTATTTTCTTTATTGTTATTTTTCACTTTTGGTATGTATATAACTTTACCATTTGTTTCTCACTTTTTGTTATTTTTCAATTTTGGTATGTATATAAAGTTACCTTTCTATGTATATATTCATTCCCCTTTTATGTATCGTCTCAATCCTATTGTACATATTCACTTTACTTTCCATATTTTACTTTATAACTTTTTTAGCAATTTTCCTTAATAGCATAGCTTCTTATTTTCATTTTGTAGTTTCTTGTTCAACTTGTTGCTTCTTACTTTTACAAGTTTTCGTGATGAATAAGCCAGTGGTTTTCTTAATGCCACTGTCACGACCCAAACCGATGGGCTGTGATGGGCACCCAGTACCTTACTCAACCGAGTACCAGCATAACGTATCTTTCATATTATTCTATCATAGGTAAATGAACCGGAGTAAATCATGAGGGAATACAATCTTACACATATGAAGTATAGGCCTATAAGGCCGGCATGATTCTTTATATAATCGAAACATAGGCCGACAAGGCCATACAAGTATCTGTGTACATGACATCTGTCTACAATCCTCTAAAAATACATAATGTCATAAAGGTCGGGACAGGATCCTACCATACCAATCTATACATGTACTAATTATACTGACCAAAGAAGCAACTTCAGAGTAAATGGAGCGCACCAACACCTTCCGTTGAGCTGATAGCGTAGTGAGAGGACTCTCGACCTATCTATCAGGACCTGCGGGCATGAAATGTAGCATCCCCCGGCAAAAGGGACGTCAGTACAAATAATGTACCGAGTATGTAAGGAAAAAAAATTAGTAACTAACAGACATGAGAGAAACATGGAGTAAACGACTCAACATATATATCTGAATAACTCTATGAATTATTTAATATTATAATGTCGTTCATATGCATATAAATATCATACCATGCATGGGTATATATGTTCATAACATCATCAAGCATCTGAGAGCATCCTATCATATCATCTTAGCCATGATGGGCAAATCATCAATGTATACCAGCTGATCAGGTGGTGGTGTGTATATAATGCCATAACCTTTTCCCATCTCCCATATACATATATATACATATATACGTGTATATAACGCCATCTGGTTATGGGTTAATGTACATTAATGCAATGCATGAGAAGTACGTCAATAAAATTTCTTGGAATGTCAATAGACCATTATGCCATCGAGTAATATCATGAAGTGAACTCTTTCAACTTACGTATTTTTCTGAGACCAATGAACAGATGATAGAATAATATGACACATGGAGAATCAAGAACAAAAACATCTCTAGCATTTCTATGAATAGAGTCATTTATTGAAGTTGTGAATTTCCACGTTTCGTTTGCATCATATTGATCATGTCAAAAGAAATAAGGGATAGCCTTAACATACCTGCATAACATCTTCCTTATTACTCAACCAAGATTGACACAATGTCTTGCATCTTCAACAAGTGAAATGATATTGCCGTTAACATATAATGTCGTACTATCGTATTTGGCTAGTCCTATGGCTTAAGAAAAATCCAATATATATTACATCAACAATAAGGGTCATCAACAACCCAACAACAATAGCAATGCAATCCAATATAAGTGTCTCCAATTATCTTAACAATCATATTGAGCGACAAACTTCGTTTTTATTCATGATAAGATATGAATTGAATCAAAATCTTATTTCATAAATTAGTTTACAACATTCAGAACATCATACTTATATGTACCATATTATTTCTAGTTTAAAACATCCACAAAATGCCTTCCAAAACAGCCCCATACGTTTAGCACCTTAATTTTTACCGTCAATCACTTATTTTTCATCTTTTCCTCTTCAATAAACTTAATTAAAACCTAGAAAAGCTTAACAACAGTAGCCACAACATTATCAAATTATTTCACACAATTTACAGCCACCACAAACCATATATTTAGCCACAAAGTAGCCCAACCAAAGAGACAATCATATCTCATGTTCTTTCAAGTGCTATCTTATGGTTTTTCACTCAAACAACACAACCAACACAAGATTAGCTTTAGGCACAATCAAGAAGATGTTATAAATACCTTGCACAACATCTACAACTCAAAATCCTATCTCAACTTAGCTCACAATAGCCCTCAATCACACCACAACATCATTGAAGCATTCTCTTGTAGTCTTTAACACCTTTGATGATGATTTGAGTTAATTTCCCTTTAATTTGGTTCTTGGGATCTTGGAATAGCTCTTAGAGAGAATTGAGAGTGTTTTTGTGTATTATTTCTGTGTATAATGACGAGATATACAAGGGAGAAGATAACTTATAAGCCCACCACCTCAATTCTCCAAGTAGGTGGGTAAGCTGCCTGCTTGGCAGCTTGAACGGTGCAATATCGGATGCATGTATCTCTCTAATCTGACATCGTATTAACAAATGGTTTGCAGCGTTGGAAACTAGACAAATAGGTATTTAATTCCATAAAAATATCTCCATGTAACTCTCAATAGATTTGGAGAAATTTGCATCGCAACTGGCCTATAAAACTGCCAGTTTCTCCGAAGTGCGGCGACGTGACTTGGCGACCCTACTATATAAATTCATATTTCTCTACCCCGATGTTGTATGAATAAATGGTTTGGACTGTTTGAAACTAGGTTCCAGTACCTTCATTTTAGTATATAATATGTCCCAAAACAACCTCATATGACACATGAAATGTATTGCTCAAAATGCTTCATTACAAGGCAAATCCTTAGTCAGTTTTTTCTGATTTTTTCCAAACTTTATATTTCATATCCAAACATCATATATAGTCATATCTTGACTTTAAAATCAATTAAATCATGATTAACCAGTCTCATATTCATCTTAACTTGCTTAAGACTTCAGTAAACCTTTCTTATCCTCGTAGAAGGATTTCATCCTTTTTGAGTTTACATTAGATAATCCTATAATGATAGTGACGTCTGAAGTACGGGGTAAATCGCTTTATATACTTTCAAAGAAGATCTCATTTCTGAGCTGACATCAATTGACTTATGACATACTTTTACGTACAAAAACATGGGGTGTAACAGGCACGGTTCTTTCCAAAGGTGGAATTTGTGTGAACCAGGTGGCTCTTCCCGATGATGGATGGTATGACAGCCTTCTTAAAGGATTGAGTCAGTTTTCATTATGTTATTGTGTAAAAGTGGTAGAGAATGGAAGTGTCTCAGGCAAAGCTTCACTTGGTCCTAACACATTTACCTTTGATCTTATAGATAGAAACAAGTTGATTTGAAAAGAATGGTGCTAGTTTTGACCTTTAGACTCTTGTTTTGGCGAAACAATCATTGAGTGGTTTTTCGGGACCATTTTTGTTGCTCAATCTTAGCTAAGGTTTTTGTGGGCCCTCAAATCTGTTCTCTTTAGCAATCCAATAGCTTGTGAGGTAAGGTATGATTTGCAAGTCCAAGTCCCGTGCCAATAACTCTAGAACTTGTCCTGAATGTTTGTCTAGGCGAAATTCTAAGTGTAGTTCGACTTGAAAAATGATTCCAGGCTCTCCTTTATCCAAATTGAAACTTGAAAGCATCTATAACCCACCAAATATGATATCCCTAGTCAACCCATTGAGCCAAAGCCCTTGTTCTTTCAATAACCATGGTACAAGCCTTTATTCGTTGTAAAATAACCCTCTCTTGGCATCCGATATTTCCTTAGCACAATTGGCAAAAGTATAAGTTTGGGGGAAGAGACGAGGAATGCAAAAGTGATAAAAGGTACAAAATTAAAAAAGGGAAGGCAAAAAGAAAAAGAAAGAAAAGCCAAAAAGTCAAAAACAAAAGTGAACGATATACAAAAATAAAGGAATTCAATAAAAGCAATGATGAAAGGCTTGGAATGATTAGAAAAGAGAAAAATGATTGTCATGATCAAGAAAGAGTGACAATGTATCTCTCTAGTCCCCTAAGGAAGAGAAAAGTGACTCAAAGAGTCAAGAAAATGTGAGCCGAAATGAGAAAAATGAAGTGCCTAAGGAAAGATGAAACCTTCATAGACAAATATATCCTACCTTGAACCAAAAGTCTTCATTACATTACTGCAAAAGCCTATATGATTTCGGGTTAAGTGAGATTATATTAGTGGTGATTCACATAAGGGGCAAGCTTATGGTACTTAGAGCCGGACTTGTGACCTTTCTTTGAGAGAGATGAGTATATTTTTCTACAATCCTTATTCTGAGTGATATAATCTAAAGTGAGGTTTGCTTATGGAGAGTAGAGGAGAAAGAGTTTGGGTTCCACAGCAACCTACGTAGTAGAGCGATCTTCCTTGATGAGTTAAGTCAACTCTTGATGCTCTTGTGTCGCACTAGAGCCATGGTGCTAACAAAGTTGTGTGTTGTTGATAATACATTTGTGTTGAGGGTAATTGTTAGTCCTAATTGATTCTTGCTGAAGTCACCTTAGAACAGATGTTTACCTTGTGGATGTGGGAATTACTTTATTTTCTTGAGGACAAGCAAAAGTTTAAGTTTGGGGAGTTGATAACTATGGATTCTAGCCTATCTTATGATCTCTTTTGCTTAGGTTTTGGATAAAAAATGTATAAAAGTAATCCCGAAAACTGACTTATTGTGCTTATTTGTAGGATTTGGTCAAAGTGAAGCAAGAAAGTTATAACCAGCTCATAAAGGAGTTAAATCTGCACAAGTTCAAAGCTAATATACAAGCACTGACAACGATGAAATAGTGCGGTCGCAGAAGGTTCACCACTGAGGCGGCCACAATTACACTGCTAGCGAATTGAGATTCACAGAAGGCATTTATGCATACAATAGATACCGCTGGCCGTGGTGAAATAGCATGGCAGCGGAATACTTGATGCAGCCGCGTTGCAAATTCTGCTGAGGGCGAAATAGAGATTCAGAGGTCTGGAAAATTGAGCTCAAATGAAGAGCGCGGTCAACGAACATAGTATGCAGCCGCGGTTGAAGACAATGCTGAGGCGGTTGATTTTACACTCCCATCGAAATCAAGCCTAGTCCTAGTCAAAAATGGAAGAAACGCGGTCCGCGCATGCTTTTGCGCAGCCGCGAAAGTTCAAGCGTAGAGGCACTCAGTATTGCGCTGACAACTGAACCTCCGTAGGGGTATTTTTGTTCAGTAATTTTAGTTGTGTATAAATAGATTTTTTCACATTTTTAGGGTATCTTTTGTATTAAGAAGCTCGTGAACAACCGTATTTTACCACTTTGAGTAATTTTAGTGTAGTAAAAGCTTAATTTCTTAGATTTTATTCTTGTAATCAACTTGTATGGCTTATATTTCATCTCCATCTTTGATTTCTACCTTTATTATGAGTAGTTAAACCAATTAGCTAGGGTTGTGACCCAACCCTAGTGTGGGCATTTAATGTGTCTTCTATTTTAGGGCTTAATTGTTTATGGGTTAGTGATATTTTGCTTGATTCATGCTTTAATTGTAGAATTGATGGTTGCAAACATTGATTCATGCCTTTATGACTTAGACCCTTCTTGAGAAAGAGGGACTAAGTCTAGGAAATTTAGGCTAACAAGGAATTGGGTTGCACTCAAGAGATTGATATCCCCAATTAAAGGCTTAAACCTAGAGATAGTAATACCCGACTTGAGCCAATTTTACTTGCATTATTTGAACACCCAATTGGGCTTGAGAATGCCAATTAGGGCAAAGTTACTCAAACTACCGAGAGGTATAGAGTGAGTAATTTTGTGTAAAGATTATATCACGACCCCAACTATAGCAAGTTTGTCGTAAATTTTAGATCTCATTAGATACTCGCCTAGGTGTAAGACACTTCCCTAGTGCTTTTTATCACTTTAGAGAACTTTACAAAAATATTGTACTTAGTTTATTTTAATCACTCAATAGCATTAAAAGTAGAGTAGTAACAAATCCAAAAATGGTTAGAAGTGCAATTAAAAGCAATATGCATAGCTTGATTAGATAGAAACCCAACTCCCAACCAATATTAACTCCCTGTGGAAATAGATTCCGACCTTTCGGGTAAAAGGTGCATCGACCACTCCTTGCCTTTATATAGTGGTGTAGGGTTGGAGCTGATCAGAGCCAGGTACCTTCATTTCCTGGTGACTGAGGAGGACCAAGCGAAGATGAACGAAGTGGGCACGTCGAGCCTCTTCAGCGAGGCACAACTGGCACTAAACCGGGTAAGGCGTCTACTATTAGTACCCCTTGTGAATCTTGCTTAGTTTTAGACAAGCTCTAATGACTTTTTTATTTTTCAAGCTTTAGTGCTTCTTCATGAAAGCTTCCTGCGGTCTCACTTGGAGATCAGCTAGCTCGAATTCGAGTTTAAAGAGCAAGTCCAAAAGAAGGACATGTATAGCGCTCTTAGTGAACAACTAGATGGGGCCCTTAAGGACCTCCCGATTCTCCTAGCCGAGCTAGAAAAAGCCTAGAAGAAGGCCTCGACCTTGAAGCGAGAGCATGCCGACTTGGTTGAGAAGGTAAGGATCTTTGAGTGTAAAAATGAAAAGTTACTCGTGGTGACTAACAATGCAACTTCGCAGGTCCACAAAAGATATACCTAATCGACAAACATCAGTCTAAGATGGATGAGGTCAAGACCACGACCGAGGCGTAGAAGGACAGGATGGACCCGTTGGCTTTTGAAAAAAAGGCTGCAAAAGCAGAGCTGGCATCGGCCAAGGACCAACTCCGAGTCGTAAAGGACAAGGCTGACAAGTGGTCTCGGCTAAATGATGAACTCCGGGCACATCTAAACATGACTGTCATGGAACGAGATGCCCTTGGCCAAAAATATAATGTGTTACGATCCAAGTTAGAGGCAACTTTTGTTGATTCCTCTGGTGCCGAGAAAATATTGGCCTAGTATAAGGCTGATGTGGAGGACGCCCACTTAAAGATAAAGACTCGATGAGGTTCATCCCTGAGGTTTTAACCTCTCGGCCGAGATTGAAGAAGCCAAGAGACTTGAGGCCAAGGCGACGGAACTCTACAAGCCTGAGGGTCCCAAAGGCTCTGAGGGTTCCGGTGACGAGCTGAGCCCCTACGAAGACCAGGTGTAAATGCCTTAAGTCGGTTTTTGTTTTTCCTTGTGTATTTTTATTTTTGTTTATTTTAAGGTCGTTTTGTCGCGCCTTTGTAAATATTTTTGGAATATACAAAATTTCCCCCTTTTAGCAATATCATATTTTTACTTTCCAACATCTATTTGTAATTTTTTATTTGCGTATCATTTTTAATGCCTAGCATAAAATAAAATGTAGTTTAGAGCGTCCGCTCTCCGGAGGCCCGAATGGGGCCCGATTTTGATGGTGGCTCCGGATTACTTGTGGCTTTGAATCTTCGATAAAAATGAAGGCCTTTAAGAAGCTTAAATGTCTTAGACGATTTTTTTGCTGAGGGTAACCTTTTAATAGTTTTCGATTTTCGTAAGGGCCTTACTCTGAGTATGGACTTTGGATGTCTCTAAGCCATTTTTAGGATGACCGTAACCTTTCATGTTCGAGTACTGCCTAATAGGCTTGGTGCCTCCGGGATTTGGTAGCCCAATTTGTCCAAATATTTATCATTGACAGTCCCAAAGTAGGGGCAGCAGTAGCGTCAGCAGCAGCAACAACAACAGCGGCGTCAGCAGCAGCAGCAGCAGCAGTAGTAGTAGTAGTAGTAGTAGTAGTAGTAGTAGTAGTAGTAGTAGTAGTAGTAGTAGTAATAGTAGTAGTAGTAGTAGTAGTAGTAGTAATAGTAGTAGTAGTAGTAGTAGTAGCAGTAGCAGTAGCAATAGCAGTAGCAGTAGCAGTAGCAGTAGTAGTAGTAGTATAGTAGTAGTAGCAGCAGTAGTAGTAGTAGTAGTAGTAGTAGTAGTAGTATAGTAGTAATAGCAGTAGTAGTAGTAGTAGTACGAGCAGTAGCAGCAACAGTAGTAGTAGTAGTAGTACGCAATAGTAGTAGTAGTAGTAAGAGTACACAGTAGTAGTAGCAGTAGAAGTAGCAGTAGCAGTAGCAATAATAGTAGTAGTAGCAGTAGTAGTAGTAGTAGTAGTAGTAGTAGTAGTAGTAGTAGTAGTAGTAGTAGTAGTAGTAGTAGCAGTAGCAGTAGCAGTAGCAGTAGCAGTAGCAGTAGCAGTAGCAGTAGCAGTAGCAGTAGCAGTAGCAGTAGCAGTAGCAGTAGCAGTAGTAGTAGCAGTAGTAGTAGTAGTAGGAGGAGGAGGAGCAGCAGCAACAACAACAACAACAACTGTTGTGTAGTACCGCTTTAAGTGTACCGCTTTAAGTGTGCCACACTCCATTTTTTTGGTAGTTGTACACTGTTTCCCCCTTCGAGTTTGTATGAGCCATTGTTGGTTATCCCAACAACTCGATACAGTATTTCCAAATTCAAGCCTAGTTTCCCTTTGTTTGGGTTCCTGGTGTGTAATGTCACCTTTCTCAATAGAAAGTCCCCGACTTGAAAGTGTTAGAGGTTGGCCCTTCTGTTGTAGTACCTTCCTTCTCTTTGCTTCTGGGTGGCCAACAGGATAAGGGTAGCTTCCATCTTTTGTCTAACAATTCCATGTTTGTGGTCATGGCCTCACCGTTCGACTCTTCGGTAACATACTAGAACCTGAGGCTCGGTTCCCTTAGCTTGACTGGTATTAAGTCTTCAGCTCCGTAGACCATAGAAAATGGAGTCGCCCTGGTACTTGACTTCGAAGTTGTACGGTATGCTCATAGGACTTCGAGCAAGATTTCCTTCCATTTTCCTTTAGAACCGGTTAACCTCTTTTTCAGGTTTTGGAGTATAGTTTTGTTCGTCGATTTAGCTTGCCCGTTTTCACTAGGGTTATAAGGCATTGATAATATCTTCTTGATCTTGTGGTCCTCAAAAAACTTACTTACCTTGCTGTTGATGAATTGTTTTCCGTTATCGTAGACAATCTCAGTTGGTATTCCAAATCGACATATTATGTGATCCCAGACGAACTCAATGACTTTTTTCTCCCAGAACTTCTCGAACGCCTGAGCCTCGACCCATTTGGAAAAATAATCGGTCATCTATAGTATAAATTGAACCTTACTGGGTGTTGTCGCGCCCCCTTTTTCTTTCGCAGAATCAGGTTTATGACATTTTGGTTGGGACAACTCTTTCCTTTTGGAAAGGGGTTTTGTATTTTTGAAGAGTCATCACATAACGATTTAAGGTGTGTTAGGAAACCTATAGGGTTCATTTATAACTACATTTGGTAACCAGAGGTAGGGTAAGGGCTTGAAATTATCCTAAGAGGAAGGTATTCGGCACCCCTCAGGATCCACTAGTGTGGTTCCCGGCCAAACGGGTTTTTTTGTGAATTTGTACAATTAGTAAATAAACAAGTATGGCTCAAATAGTAGGGGAGTTAAGTTTAAAAACAAGTGTTTGAAAAACGATTAGTGAAAAGCAAGATTTTGAAAAGAATTACAATCTAAGCATACTTGTGAATGTAAAGGGGTATCCTAGGTTTGTTTATAATATGGATCATATCAATGCAACACCGGATATGACACTATTCAAAGAGGGGATACATGTGGTATTAACGCACTGGTCATCATATCCATATCTAACATTTCCCGCCTCGTGAAGGTAATTAAAGCGAGGGTTGGTCTCGACCCCTATTGTATGTTGTTACCCATCCTTTCCTATAATCCTGGAGGAGTTTAGGATTTTTATCCTATGAGGGAGGTTCTAGGCAGACACTCAGGTTTAAAGGCAAAATACTAGGTTACAAATAAGAACACATAGGACTGTATTTAGGAGGGGAAAATACAAAAAACAGATAGAACTCTCAGATATACCACCACAAGTAACGCACATAGGCAGCACGACTCATACACCGATAAGGTCCACATTTGAACTCAGAATCCTAAAGCATGGTATCTAAGTGACTTTAAAATATAACAGAGGCAGATTTGATCTATAATTCAGAAAAAGGGCTCCTAATAAGTTTTGCCTACTGATTTTAAACAAGTTGATAATTAAGCAGCATACATAAAGAAACATGTTTCCAGTTTTGACAAATTTAGCACCTAAGGCTTGCCTAGGTGTAAAACAGTGTTCCAGTTATCAGGGTTACTTAGAGAAAACTGTTTGAATTGTATTATTAAACATGTTGTTCTAAATGTTTAGAATTCCGAAATTATCACCAGCTGGGTTAATCTATTTTTTTATCAATAATTAAACTAGAGATGCCTAAGTGGATGTGAATGCAATTCTAAAGGCATGATATCTAATGCGCAAAAAATGCAGAGTGATGTATGTGCAGGACCTGAGCAAGATTTCTTTCTAAATGCATAAGTGTCGCAGACTTTCAGAATATGAAGAAGAAATGGAAATGGCATGTTTATTAGTGTTGTTTTTATCCTAAGGCAGGATCTTTAAGTGTACATGACAGCGCATAACGTAATGGTAAAGTGCTAGTTATTAGCAGATTTTAACACATGATTTTATAAGGATGCACATACTGAAACAATAAACATGGGACCTAAGAGCATGATTTCTAATGCATGTATGAATCCTAATCATGGTTTCTATTGCGCAATTAGGAATATAAACCTAATAACTTGTTTTCTGCCCTTAACAACTATAGCATGTATAATTACCTCCACCCTTTTCGCAATCCATCCCCAGAGAGTTTTTACAATAATTATTACAAACTGTTTCCACAAATTACATAATTGAAATAATAAAAGAAGAATTTATACTATAGGGAGCCTACTGATAGGCCCAGAATTTCCAGAATGCCTCAAATGCCATTGGTTCAAAGCCTTTCACGTGATCCAGGTGTGTCAGAGTTCCCTAAGGATCTCAATGGATCCCGAGCAGTGCACACACACAAATTCATAACCAAATTGAGTAAGTGCAGTGTGGAAGATCCAACCTTAATGTGTCAGAGTTCAGAGGGAGCTCATAAGGGTCCCTAAGCAGTCAAACATTAAGGGGGCAGAACCTAGACTTCTAAGAGTATATGTGAGAGTGCTTGACATAGGTTTAAAAGAGTTAAGTTGGAAACAGTTTTGACAATGATTAGTTTGAAATAAGTTTTGGAAAGCAATAGAAGATTTTGCCTTAGTGAAAACTAGTTTGAAGAAGAAAAGAAATAGGACAATCAGCAACTCAAAACCAAATGAACATACATAGTTCAAACACAAACAAAGAAAGGAGGAATTGGGGAAAAGTAGTTCATATGTGAAAGCATATTTGCACATAGGTTAACACCAGAGAAGTACTACAGAACTTTAAATAGTCACACCAATAGTCTATCACAAAGTGTTCATGCCAGGAGCTTAAGAGCATTAGATTAAGGGGTGCTAAATAGAGTTACACATTAGGTTTAGGGGGAAGGGTTCGGGATTACATAGTAACTAGGTGTCACAAACACATGCTTATAATGTATTGGAAGTTAGGGGGTAAGGTAGAATAGTAGTAGAAAATGTAAGAAAGTAGTAGACATGTTGAATTACAGGGAATGGGTAATCACATGGCAAAATAGGCATGCTAATTGCAAAGGAGACAGCAGAACCACAAGTAGAAGCATAAGAGAAACAATAGGAAGTGCAATACAAATAGAGACATATTGTTTTGGATGCTGTGAGTTAAACTGAAAACATACCAGTAAAAATGAGAGAATAAGTGCAGAGTGAAGAGTGAAGAGCAGTACAATGAAGGGAAGTAGAGTAGTAGTGTGTAGAGCAGTAGAGCAGTAGAACAATAGAGCAGTAGTGCAATGTAATCACTTAGTTTTGGCTTGCAGCCGACTGAGTATCAAGTAAACAGCAAGAGAAGCAAGAAAGTATGTATGTGTGTAAGAGAGAGTTCAGAACAGTGTAATTGTTCATCTGTTATGCTAAAGAGAGGGTAAAGTATTTATAGTTTGAGAACAAACAAGAAAATAAGGTAATAAGTACTGACTTAGCACAATTATAGAAATATTACAATATCAGAATCAATTAAAGACCCGGACTCCCTTCAATTAAGGAGTCATAGTTCAACCGGGTACAAGTTGTATCAAATAAGAAAAAGAATTACTTATAAAACTGATTTTACCATAATAGGAGTAGTAAAAGCATGTATCATGTAATAAGGACTAAGTACAAAATATTTCCAAGTAAGGAAAGTACACGTTAAATAACTAATAGCATATTTGTGCACATAAATAAGGTAGAGTACCATTTTAGTTCTGAAAGTTAGTTCCAAGAATCACGAATGAGATTGAAAATCACAGGGAATCAGCACTGACTAAGGAAAGTATTACAAAAATAAGGAAGCAATTCGAAAAATCAATACAGAATTACAAGGAAAATACACAAAATCACAGATTCAGGGAAGATATCGCAGGTCACAAAAATCAATATAAATTATTATGTGAACAATCAATAAAATAAATAGTCGTACATATTAAACGATAAATAACATGTGTTTAACAAAATCGGAGAAACCTTAAGAACAAATTAGAGCAGGAAGCACAAGAGCATATAGAACATACACGGAACCTAGAATGTTCAGGAGAGACATGCAAACACATCGCAAATCGACTCAAACTTCAAATCGAACCCAGAAGTATTAGGGTTTCATAAAAAAAAAATGAATCGAGCAAAAGGAAAGACTCAGGTGATGTTTAAACATGCTAAAATTCACAAAGTAATTGCTAAAAATCAGAAAGAAAGCTTTTTTGCAAAAGGGTTTGAAACCCTAGTCTGAAAAATGAGGAAATTGTTTGAAATCAGAGAAATCTTTTGAGGAAAACAGGTGAGAACCTTAAAGTACACATAGATCCATCATAGATCTAAAAAGATCGGAGGATTTAAAGCTAGGGTTTCCAAAGAAAACCCAAAGGAGGAGAACAGAGCTTAAAATATCACCGGTCTTTGGACGAAAAATGTAGAGATCTTACTCGAACGACCATAGGTGGCTGGAAAACATGGCATGAGACTGGAGATGGGAGTGGACCGCCTCAGGGTCACTTGAGAGCCTCCACCGGTGACATAGGTGTGAAAGACGAATCTATAAGGCCGATGAGAGGTGGAACTTCATGGTTTCCGCGAGGAGATGGCCGGAGAGGGGAGAAATAGAGCTCAAGAGATGAAGGTTCTAGAGAGAGTTGAGAGGATTCAAAGAGACGGGTCAGAAGTGAGACGTGGGAAAAATGAGAAAGGGGGGTAGTCATTTAGGGGTTAATATGGTAAGTATTAAACTGGGTCGATGATTTGAATTAATCAACGGCTCAGATCAAACGAGGGTTGGGCCGGGTAAGATTTTATGTTTGGATTGGGTAACTGGGCTAGTTTATTGGGTTAGGGTCTGGGTTAATTAGGCTAGAATTGAAATTTAAAAATGGCTAGTTGTTAAATACCCTATAAAAATAGATAAATAATTTATAAAAATGGCTAATAATTATAAAAAATGAAATTGATTCTTAATAAACTAAATTAAAATGATTAATTAGTATTAAAAATATAAATGACTAATTATTGAGTAAAAACATAGCACAAAATATATAATTAGGCCATAATTGCAAAGTCATTGCAATTATAACAAGATAGTGCCAATTTGGCTAATTTGTGAAATACATTTGCTCTTAATAGGATCAAAAATGATATATTAAATTAAGAAATGCTTTTGAAATCATTTGTAATGCAATTTATAATTAATTATTAGAGATAAAAATACTGGATAAATAAAAAATGAATTAGTAAAAATATGAGAAAAATTATAGAAAAATACCAATTGTTATGAAAACCTAATTTTGATGGTCTATATGCCTAATTTAAAATAATTTGAGAAAAATTTTGGTATCAACAGCTGCTCCTCTTTACCCGGGAAGGATGAAAGAGTTGTCGGGTAAAGATATGATGGCCAATTTGATCGAGCGAAATAGTTTGAAGAGATTTAGGTCGCACCCTGGATTCTGAGTTGCCTACATATCCCTGGTTTTATAGGAATCAGGCCGCATGTAGTTCAGGATCCATCGGCGAAGTATACCGATGATGCCATTTCAAGAACGGATGCCACATCTAGGGCTGGGTGAGTGAATGGATTATGGGAATGGTTAGGTTTGATATGGCTTGAGGGAACTGGAGTGGGATCGCTTCTGCTAGGATAGTCGTTGCTCGTCGTCTTACCTGCAAATAGAAGCAATACAAGTGTATATTGTGCATAAATTTAAACAAGATGCAAATTCCCGTCGGACCATGAATGTTGTCTTTGAACGGTGAGGATGATGTCCTTAGGCCATGATGTCCTGGGCCATGAAGCGTATGATAAGGGATTTGCAGGCTATGAGATGAAGTTCTCAGACTATGAGGATGGTGTCTCCGAACCATGACGCCTTTGAATAATGATATGCAAAAGATTGAATGAGATCCTTAGGTCATGACATGGTATTCTCGGGCTATGAAGATGGTGCCTCCAAACGATGACACCTTTGGATGAGTTGGCAATATTTTAGCCCATGAAGGTTACAGTAGTATGATGCGGACAAGACAGAGCTCAGTCTTGCGAATTGAAGGGCAGAGCTTAACCCGTAAGAAAAGCGAGATAAATAATGCTTGGGATAGCACTTAGTTTCGAAGAAAATTGGAGGTAGAGCTTAGCCTCGAAAGGAAGGAGAGTAGCCTTATGCAAATATGCGAATGCAGGTGGAGGTAGAGCTTAACCTCGAAAGGTATAATGGTAGCCTTATGCAGATTGGAAGGCAGAATAGTAGCCTTACGCAATGCGGATGCAGATGGAGGTAGAACTTAACCTCGGAAGGTAGAATGGTAGCCTTATGCAAATTGGAAGGCAGAATACTATCCATATGCAATGCAAATGAAGATGGAGATAGCGCTTAGCCTCGTAAGGTAGAATGGTAGCCTTACGCAAATCGGAAGGCAGAATAGTAGCCTTATGCAATGAGATACAGATGGAGAAAGCGTTTAGTCTCGTAAGGCAGAATGGTAGCGTTATGCAATGCAGATGCAGATAGACGTAGAGCTTAACATCGGAAGGTAGAATGGTAGCCTTATGCAATGCAGATGCAGATGGAGGTAGAGCTTAACCTCGGAATGCAGAATGGTAGCCTTATGCAAATTGGAAGGCAGAATAGTAGCCTTATGCAAATTGGAAAGCATAATAGTAGCCTTATGCAATGCAAATGTAGATGGAGGTAGAGCTTAACCTCGAAAGGCAGAATGGAAGCCTTATGCAAATTGGAAGGCAAAATAGTAGCCTTATGCAAGAAATTTGATAACAACTAAGAGTAGAATTTTCTTAGCTGATAGTAGATTGCGGCCTTGTGATTACTGGGAGCATTGTGACATACAGAACATCATTGGTGTGTGCTGATAGCAAATGTTGGCAAGTGCAATGGTTTTGAGAATTGTATTTTGAACAATGTTTGACCCGTGGACGTACAGTATGTCTAATGATTTCACAATCCTAGTGCTTGCATCCAAAGAAAAATTGTGAGTTTTGTAAAGTGGGAGGTTAGTTCGTATCCCTACGGGATTTGCTTGACTTGTTTGCTTTAATCTGGTGATACCGTATGCATCGTTGGGGTAGCGTTGCTAATTAAAGCAGTTTCAATAATTCTAAACATGCATGGTTTTGTAAAAGTATGGCATAAATTAAAAATAGCTTTTAGATGAAGCGACGACTGTGACGTAGTTCAGGACATTGCAACCTCTCCTGCTAACGCAATATTGAGGGTCCTCCTAAAAATTCTTCCCCAGTTTGATGGGTTAATGTTTCTTACTGTTGCTCGTGCGGCGATTGGCTGAAATTACTTCAGAATTTTGAGGGTCCCCCCAGTTTCCAATTGCGGGGGGAAATGAAATTTTATTGAATTGTGACCGAACCCATAGGGTTGCCTACGTATCCCCTCTTAAACGGGAATCAGGTCACACGTAGTTCAATTTACATCATATACAGAAATCATAAAGATTACAAATAGTAACGTTTGACTGCATCTGAATTGATCGTCTTTGGCCAAACTTCTCTGCCCATTTCTGCAAGTATGTGGGCTCCTCCTGTCAAAACCCGGTGAACCATGTATGGACCCTGCCAGTTGAGAGAAAACTTCCCTTTGGCTTCATCTTGATGCAAAAAAAATTTCTTTAACACCAGCAGCCTCGGTGTGAACTGTCTTTGCTTAACTCTTTTGTTGAAGGCTCTAGACATTCTGTTCTGATAGAGTTGACCATGGCAAACTGCATTCATTCTCTTTCCGCCTATAAGGGCTAGTTGCTCATAATGACTTTTTACCCACTCTGCATCGTCTAGCTCTGCTTCTTGTATGATCCTTAGGGAAGGAATTTCCACCTCAGCGGGAATGACAACCTCTATACCGTAAACCAGCATATAGGGGGTTGCCCCGGTTGATGTGCGAACAATGGTACGAAACCTCATAAGAGCAAATGATAACTTCTCGTGCCACTGTCTATGATTCTTTATCATTTTCCTTAATATATTCTTGATATTCTTGTATGTGGCTTCTATATCTCCATTCATCTGAGGTCTGTAGGCTATGGAATTCTTGTGTTTGATCTTTAAAGTTTCGCACATAGCTTTCATCAAGTTACTATTGAGGTTGGAGCCATTATCAGTAATGATTGAATCTGGAATTCCGAATCGACAAATAATACGGTCTCGGACAAAGTCTACCACGACTTTCTTAGTCACTACTTTGTAAGACATTGTTTCGACCCATTTGGTGAAATAATTGATGGCTACCAGGATAAACCTGTGTCCGTTGGAAGCAGCAGGCTCGATTGGTCAAATAACGTCCATTGCCCAAGCGGAGAACGACCACGGTGAGCTTTTTGTGTTAAGCTCACTTGGAGGTACCTTTATTATGTCTGCATGTATTTGACAGCGGTGGCATTTCTGGACATACTGGATGCAATCCGTTTCCATAGTCATCCAAAAGTAACCGATCCGGAGTATCTTTTTTGTTGAGACAAAACTGTTTATATGTGGACCGCAGGTCCCAGCATGAATTTCCTCTATTAGCCTGGATGCTTCCTTTACGTCGACGCATCTTAATAATCCTAAATCGGGAGTCCTCCTATACAGGATTCCTCCGCTGTGAAAGAAGTTGTTGGACAATCTCCGAAGAGTGTATTTCTGATTATGGATTTTCACCAAATGGGATCAATGAAATTCTTGTCGGGATGTTGTGTCATAGATGATAGGGTATCCAATGCATCAACAAACTCATTCTGGATTCTAGGAACATGCTGGGATTCCGTTTTCGTGAACCTCCTTCTCAATTCCTATACATGATGCAGATACAGGAGTATCTTGGAGTTCTTGGTCGTCCATTTTCCTCGTACCTGATGTATAAGCAAGTCTGAATCTCCAATCACTAGCAGCTCTTGAACGTTCATGTCAATGGCCATTTTGAGTCCTAAGATGCAGGCTTCATACTCGGCCATATTGTTGGTGCAGGGGAACCTGAGTTTGCAGACACCAGATAATGCTGACCGGTTTCTGATATTAGGACTGCTCCTATGCAAACTCCTTTAAAGTTTGCCGCTCCATCGAAGAACATTCTCCAACCGTCATAGGATTCCGCAATGTCTTCTCCAATGAATGATACCTCTTCATCAGGAAAATACATTTTTAGGGGTTCGTATCCTCCATCCACGGGGTTTTCAGCAAGGTGGTCTGCCAGTGCCTGTCCCTTGAAGGCTTCCTAAGTTACGTAAACAATGTTGAACTCACTCAACAGGATTTGCCACTTGGCTAGCTTGCCGGTGGGCATGGGCTTCTGAAAGATATACTTCAAGGGATCCATTCTCGATATGAGATATGTAGTATAGGCGCAAAAGTAATGTCTTAGCTTTTGAGCTACGCAAGTCAAAACACAATAGGTGCGTTCCAATAGAGAATATCGGGCCTTTTATGGGGTGAACTTCTTACTGATATAATAAATGGCTTGCTCTTTCCTCCATGTTTCATCGTGCTGCCCCAGAATACAACCGAAAGCTCCATCCAACACTGCAAGGTAGAGTAATAAGGGTCTACCTGGCTCGAGCAGGACTAAGACTAGTGGTGTTGACAGGTACTCCTTAATTTTGTCGAAGGCCTTTTGGCAGTCATCGGTCCATTTGGTGGCGGCGTACTTCTTTAACATCTTAAAGATTGTCTCACAGATAACTATGGATTGTGCTATGAATCGACTGATGTAGTTAAGTCTTCACACGTAACTCATCATATCCTTCTTGTTCTTTGGCGGTGGTAGTTCCTAAATGGCTTTGACTTACGATGGATCCAGTTCTATTCCTCGGTGGCTCACAATAAACCCAAGCAATTTCCCTGCGGAAACCCCAAATGCGCACTTTGCGGGGTTTAGTTTCAGGTTGTATCTTCGTAGTCTATTGAAGAACTTCCTCAGAACTTCTATGTGGTCAGTGGACTTATTGGATTTGATAATAACATCACCCACATATACCTCTTTATCTTTGTGTATCATATCATGGAAGATGGTAGTAATGGCCCTCATGTAGGTGGTCCCTGTATTCTTCAGGTCGAATGCCATCAACTTGTAACATTACACTCCCCACAGTGTAATGAAAGTCGTTTTCTCAGCATCTTCCTCATCCATCTAGATCTGATGATAACGAGCAAAGCAATCTATGAATGACTAGAGATCATGCTTGGCGCAATTGTCAATCAGGATGTGTATATTTAGCAAAGGGAAGTCGTCTTTCGGACTGGCCCAATTGAGATCCTGGTAGTCGACACAGACTCTGACCGTCCCATCCTTCTTTGGCACTGGAACAATGTTGGCTAACCCTGCCAGGTATTCTTCTACCTTGAGAACCTTAGCATTGATCTGCTTGGTGACTTCTTCCTTGATTTTCAAACTCATATCGGGTTTGAACGTTCTGAGTTTTTGCTTTACCGGTGGACACATTGGATCGGTTGGCAGTTTGTGAGCCACAATAGACGTGCTCAGACCAGTCATGTCATCATACGACCAGGCGAATATGTCCTCGTACTCATTTAGAAATTCTGTGTATTCTTTCTTCTCTGATGGTGATAGGTGAATACTAATTCGCATTTCCTAGATGTTTTCTGCATCTGACAGGTTGACAATCTCGGTCTCGTCCAGGTTGGACTTAGGTCTGTTCTCAAAGTTCTCAAATTCTTTGACAATCTCGTCAGGTATGTCATTTTCCTCTGAATCAATGTCTGTTTGTTGCATTATCTTATTGCATGTTACAGTCATTGGTTCATCAAGACAAGTAATAGTGACGATGTATTGGTAAAGCAAAGAGAGAAAACGATAGCGATAAATATTAATTCATAAGAAAAATCAAAAGTGCTCTTGATAAATCGGATAACTATTTTGGACATCGAATATCTTATTGCAGGAATTAAAAAATGCGAAAAAAATCATTTAGTAAATAAAACAGTTAATAATGCTTGTTTTAGCCTTGCTACCCCGAGGCTCGTCGAGCTTTGGTTGTCCTGATGGTCCAATTCTTTAGATGTGCCCCTCTGCTCACAGCCTGTATGGAAGGGCCTCTCTCCCCCTCCTCCTCGAGAATAACTCAACAGTCCATATCACCGTCCTCTAGAAATAGTTTTTCACTGTTGCAAGTGCTTCTTCTTCATCTGACCCATAAATAATGTCGGCCTATTGGAAGGTTTGCTCCAGATGCGATATTGACTGCTCTAGTGGGTATTAAGGACCGCACCATGGTGGCGACCAGCTATTGAATTCTTCCCAGGTGTATTCATATCCCAAACCGAAGGTAGTTCCATGTTTCTTAAGTTTTATGGGTTTAGAGATTCCTTGGAGGTTCTTGCCGAGCCCTTTGCCGGGTTCGTACCCACTCCAACTTAGTATACTCTCGATTTTGCTATCCCACCATTTGTCTTTGTCGATATCATTGACCCGCTCAATGTGGTGGTAAGTTTCTCCACTCAGCTTCCTTCTTCCCTCGATCACCGGAATGGTCTGACGACTGTATATAGGGTTGCTACTGTCGCTATGAATGATCACTTCCTGGTAATTCCATTCAAACTTTACTGCCCAATGCAGCGTTGATGCTACGGCCCCAGCAGCATGAATCCATGACCGTCCCAGCAGCAAGTTGCAAGATGTTGGTACATCTATCGCCTGGAAATCGACCTCAAACTAGGTTGTTCCCATCTGCAAGCATAGACTAATCTCACTAATGGTTGACATCTGAGAACCATCGAAGGCTTTCACATTGATTGCTTCATCCTTTATCTCATGCAGCCATTTACACAACTTCTTGAGTTTTACCAGCGGACAAATGTTAAGACAGGAACTTCCATCGATCAGGATTCTGGTGATGAAATAATCTTCTCATTGCACGGTGATGTGTAGTGCTTTATTGTGCCCCAGCCCTTCAGATGGCAGCTCGTCTTCATAAAAGGTGATCTTATGGCTTTCTAGCACTTGTCCTACCATATTATCCACTTCCCCGCTAGTGATGTTACTTAGTACGCATGCTTCATTTAGCACCTTTAATAGAGCATTCTTGTGCATCTCAGAATTTTGCAGTAAAGAGAGAATAGATATTTGTGCTGGCGTCTTGTTTAACTGGTCGATGACCGAATATTCCTTGGCCTGTATTTTCCTCCAAAGGTCATCTGGACCTGTCTCAATGAGGGGCGGCAGGTTGGAGGCCTGCTTGCTTGATTCAGCTAGATGTTCAAGGGTATAGACTCTACCAGTTCTTGTCATATCTTGTGCTGCAACATTTTCTTCAATCCTGACCTTACCCTTCCTTCTCGCCTCGGCTGTATAGTCCCAAGGTACATCATTTGTATAGAATAGTAGCATGGTAGATATCGCCACTGGAATCGGCGCAGCCATCCTTACTTCGAATAGAACATGTGCCTTAGGTGGCAAGACTGCAACCTCAAATGGTGCGGGTGAATTTGCCAGAGACACGAATTCAACCTCAATTGGTGTCGGTGCCTTTGCGGATGGCGCTGCTTCAAACTCAAGAGGTATAGACATATTCACCTCAGCGTCCTCAAATGGTTTGATCTGGACTATGATTGGATTGAGAGTAATTGTCGGTTTCTTCGGGTCATCTCCTTCTACTATCAACCCGATTGATCCCTTGAGATTCCAGCCATCTTCTACTTTAATCATGTGGATATATCCACCCTTATGGTCTAGCAAAGTGTTATCGCAGACATTTGGAGCGGGTTCCTTTGCCACAATGATTTTGGTATCATTCAAAGATTGTATCTTGTTTGTCAAGGAGCGGCATTCATTGATGGTGTGCCCTTTCATGCTAGAGTGGTATGCACAAGATTTGTTTGGGTTAACCCACTGAGAAGGATTCTCAGGGGTTGCAGTAGTGATGGAGGTGACATAACCTATAGCTTTGAGCCTCTCATACAGCTGATCGATGAGTTTAGTGATGGTTGTATATTATTTTGGATGTCTGCAATCAAAATTAGGTCGGGTCTAGGGAAATTCTGGCATGCAGGGGGTGATTGATAATGAGATGGTTGAGCATTATAAGTTTGGTAGACATGAGCGGGTTGGGAGTATCTAGGTGAAGTAGGTTGATATGTAGGAGGTAGAGATGACTGATAAGTTGGTGGCGGAGCTTGGTATTAGGGTGCTTGGTAATTTGGGGTTGGCTGGTATGTGAGTGGAGGTATTGGGTAAGATTGGTATTTAAGGGGAGACTTGGTCCTTTGTGCAACCATCATGGCCCCTACGTCCCTTTTCTTGGACACACCACCGAACTGTAAAGCCTTATTCATAGCTTGCAAGGCTTCGAAATTTGTAACCATACCACTTTTAAATACCTTCTTCAATTCTTTCACCTACTTTGATAATGTCAGAGAACTTGTGGTTCTCAATCATCATCAGTCGTTTATAGTACTACGGGTCCTGAGCCCGAACCAAGAACTTGTTCATCTGCTCCTCTTCTAAGGCGGCTGACCTTAGCAGCTTTGGACCCTCAGCGAGTAGCATACTAGTGAAACGTCTTCGTGGGCTTCTTTTATAAATTCTGGATATAGAACATGTCTGGTGCATTTTCTGTATTAAACCTGAATATGTCCATAAAGTCAGATGTCATGCCCACCCAGCTTGACCACTTCCTGGGATCTTGGCTGATGTACCAAGATAATGCATCTCCTTTCAAACTCCCCATGAACAGCTTCATGCAGATCCTTTCATCTTTCCCTACTCCGACCAGTTTATCGCAATATGTCCTTAGATAAACCCTTGGATCACCCGTACCATCAAACATTTCAAACTTAGGAGGTTTGTACCCCTCAGGAAGTTTGACTTCAGGCTGTATGCAAAGGTCCTCATAGTTCAGCCCCTCAATTCTTTTGCTTTCCTTAACGCCCTGAATCCGGCAGGTCAGTTTCTTAAGTTCCTCAGCCAAGTTTCTGATAAGCAGATCCTTTTCATTAGACTCGGGTGTGCATGAGATAGGTTGGGTGGGGTGTGGCATGGTCTTCACATAGATAGAATTGTTATGGTGGCCTGGTGCATGGGTGTGGAAATGGTCGTTTGTGGGGTTCTGAGGTTATGAATGGGTAGTGGAGTGTTGTTTGGGGTATGGCAGGTGTTGCATAGCTTCTTTGGTGGAGCATCCCGCAGTTGTGTTCTCCTTCCTAATGTTATTTAAATCTTCCATTTATTCTTGCCTTTAATGGGACTAATAGGAGGAGTGGGTGGAGGGCCCCTGGATCTTGTGAAATAAGATGATGATTCCAGAGTGCATGAACTAACTTTTGGGGAGGGGAATAATAAAAGCAAAACAAAACAAAAGGTAATCAAGTCAGTGAGAATTATAAAAAGTATTGCAATATTTAAACACATAGTGCGGGAATGTAAAGCGGGTCCTAATTTGGGAACCTCTTTGTGCCCGAGGTAGGCCTAGTGACAAATAGATTTGGAGAACTTCGAATGCCAATAAATGCTTCATTTCATAATATAAAAATAAACAAATCCCAAAATATAATAAGTCTCTACTGGCACTTGGACTTATTACATTTGGAAACCGAGTAAACCTAATCTATTTGGTCTCGGAAGGACCTTCCTCTTATTGAATGCTCTCGTTGATCACATCCTCCAGTTCGCATAGGTTCACTAGTGAAAATGCCTTTGCCAGGTGTTCTCCTTCATTTCCTTTAGTATTCTAGCAGTCGGTAACTCTCTTCCTCACTTTTCCTTCCAATTCCAGCAGACTGTATTCTAGATATTCCAACTTTTCTCTAGCTTTGGCGGCCATCTCTTTCCACTCATTGATTTGGTCATTCGATAGAAGACTCCTCCACCAGTCTAGCAAGAGTGGGGGCGTGCTAACCATACCAAAACTGGGGACCTCGTGCCTCATTTTCTACAAAACAAAAGGGTTAGACCCTACCCCCACCGGACTCGACTATTTATACGTTTATGATCAGCACATCAACATTCAGTTCTCCAAATTAATGCACAAAACGTGGTTGCATTCGTTGGGATTATGGAAAACCCGATGGACTTTGGATAAGTCTTATCTTAAAGGATCATTATGTGGACAACATAACTGATCCAACTAGGTTTGACCATGATGCATGCACAATTTAAACAAAGTAAGGTTTCTATGGGGTTTTAGGATGGTACCCTTGAGCGGACAACTCAAAGGGGAAGGCACGGAACTGTCGACTGCACCGCTGATCGACTAGTTTTACCGCAAATAAGCCTTTCCAAATTTAGGGGTAATGATATAGGAAGGGCGTAACCACTCATTAAGCGTTGCTATAGTATTTGTTTGGCACGAGTGGAGTATGATGTTGAGCATGATTATGCAATAATTAAAAGCATGTTGACATGTATTTACACGTTAAGAAAGCGTTGAATATAGCAATTTTATAATTTAAAGCAGCTATAAAGGAAGGAAACAAGAAAGATATGTTAGTTTTGCTTTTGAAGAAGAAATTAAATGCATAAAGAAATTAAAAAAGTAAATGCACATAGGGAGGTACAAATTCACAAAAACAGTATGAAATGGTAAAATCCTAAATATCCCCAGTAGAGTCGCCATGCTGTCGCGCCCCCTTTTTCCTTCGTGGAATCGAGCTTATGACATTTTGGTTGGGAAAACTCTTTCCTTTTGGAAAGGGAGTTTGCATTTTTGAAGAGTCGCCACCTAACAATTTAAGCTGCATTAGGACACCTATAGGATTTATTTATAACTACGTTTTGTAACCAGAGATAGGGTAAGTGCTTGAAATTATCCTAAGGGGAGGGTGTTAGGCACCCCTCAGGATCTACTAGTGTGGTTCCCGGCCAAATAATCTTTTGTGAATTTGTACCATTAGCAAATAAACAAGTATGACTCAAATAGTAGGGGATTTAAGTTTAAATACAAGTGTCTGAAAAACGATTAGTGAAAAGCGAGATTTTGAAAAAATTACAATCTAAGCATACTTGTGAATGTAAAGTAGTATCCTAGGTTTGTTTATAATATGGATCGCATCAATGCAATTGGTATGACACTCTTCAAATAGGGGCTACACTTGGTATTAATGCACCGATCATCATATCCATATCTATCCTTTCCCGCCCCGTAAAGGTAATTAAAGCGAGGGTTGGTCTCGACCCATATTGCATGTTGTTACCCGTTCTTTCCTATAATCCTGTAGGAGTTTAAGATTTCTATCCTATGAGGGAGGTTCTAGGCAGACCCTCAGGTTTAAATTCAAAATACTAGGCGACAAATAAGAACACATAGGACTGCATTTAGGGGGAAAACACAAAAAATAGATAGAAGGCTCAGATATACCTCCACAGGTAATGCATATAGACAGCACGATTCATACACAGATAAGGTCCACATTTGAACTCAGAATCTTAAAGCATGGTATCTAAGTGATTTTAAAACATAATAGAGGCAGATCAGTTTGATCTGTACTTCAGAAAAGGGTCCTAATAAGTTTTGCCTACTGATTTTAAACCAGTTGATAATTAAGCAGCATACATAAAGAAACATGTTTCCAGTTTTGACAAAGTTAGCACCTAAGGTTTGCCTAGTTGTAAACAGTGTTCTAGTTAGCAGGGTTACTTAGAGAAGACTGTTTGTATTGTATTACTAACCATGTTGTTCTAAATGTTTAGAATTCTGGAATTATTACCAGCTGGGTTAATCTATTTTTTTACCAATAATTAAGTAGAGATGCCTAAGCGGATGTGAATGCAATTCTAAAGGCATGATATCTAATGCACAAAAAATGCAAAGTGATGTATATGCAGGACCTGAGCAGGATTTTCTTCTAAATGCATAAGTGTCACATACTTTCAGAATATGCAGAAGATATGGAAATGATCTGTTTATTAGCGTTGTTTTTATCCTAAGGCGGGATCTCTAAGTGTACATAGCAGCGCATAACATAATGGTAAAGTGCTAGTTATTAGCAGATTTTAACACATGATTTTATAAGGATGCATATGCTGAAACAATAAACATGGGACCTAAGAGCATGATTTCTAATGCATGTATTAATCCTAATAATGGTTTCTATTGCACAATTAGGAATATAAACCTAATAACATGTTTTCTACCTTTAACAACTATAGCATGCATATTTACCCCATCCTTTTTCACTATACATCCCCAGAGAGTTTATATAATAATTATTATGAAACGTTTCCACAAATTACATAATTGAAATAATAAAAGAAGTTATACTATAGGGAGCATACTGATAGGTCCAGAATTTCCAGAATGCCTCAAATGTCATTGGTTCATAGCCTTTCACATGATCCAGGTATGTCAGAGTTCCCTAAGGATCTTAAGGGATCCCAGACATTGCTCACACCCAGATTCATAACCAAATTGAGTAAGTGCAGTGTGGAAGAGCCAGCCTTAATGTGTCAGAGTTCAGAGGAAGCTCATAAGGGTCCCTAATTAGTCACACATTAAGGGGGTAGAACCTAGACTTCTAAAAGTATATGTGAGAGTGCTTGACATAGGTTTCAAAGAGTTGAGTTAGAAACAGTTTTGACAATGATAACTTTGAAATAAGTTTTGGAAAACAGTAGAAGAGTTTGCCTTAGTGAAAACCAGTTTGAAGAAGAAAAGAAACAGGACAATCAGCAACTTAAAACGAAATCAACATACATAGTTCAAACACATACAGGGAAAGGAGGAATTAGGGAAAAGTAGTTCATATGTGAAAGCATATTTGCACATAGGTTAACACCAAAGAAGTAATACAGAACTTTAAATAGTCACAGCAATAGTCTATCACAAAGTGTTCATTCCAAGAGCTTAACAGCATTAGATTAAGGGGTGCTAAACAGAGTTACACATTAGGTTTAGGGGGAAGGGTTCAGGATCCCATAGAAACTAGGTGTCACGAACACATGCTTATAATGTATTGGAGGTTAGGGAGTAGGGCAGAATAATAGTAGAAAATATAAGAAAGCAGTAGACATGTTGAATTATAGGAAGGGGTAATCACATGGCAAAATAGGCATGCTAATTGCAAGGGAGACAGAAGAACCACAAGTAGAAGCATAAGAGAAACAAAAGGAAGTGCAATACAAATAGAGACATATTGTTTTGGATGTTGTAAGTTAAAATGAAAACATACTAGTAAAAATGAGAGAATAAGTACAGAGTGAGGAGTGAAGAAGAGTACAACGAAGGGAAGTAGAGCAGTAGTGTGTAGAGCAGTAGAGCAGCAGAACAATAGAGCAGTAGAGCAATGTAATCACTCAGTTTTGGCTTGCAGCAGACTGAGTATCAAGTAAATAGCAAGAGAAGCAAGAGAGTATTTATATGTGTAAGAGAGAGTTCAGAACAGTGTAATTGTTCATTTGTTATGCTAAAGAGAGGGTAGAGTATTTATAGCTTGAGAACAGGCAGGAAAATAAGGTAATAAGTGTCGCGCCCCCTTTTTCCCTTTTTGCATAGGAAAATCGGGTTTATGATATTTTGGGTATAGGGAAACTCATTCCTTTTAGGAACTGGGTTTTGCATTTGAAAAGTCATCACTAATGATTTAAGGTGAATTAGGACACCTATAAGGTTAACTTCTAAATTTGTTTGATAACTAGAGATAGGGTAAGGGCTTGAAATTATCCTAAGGGGAAGGTGTTAGGCACCCCTCAGTATCCACTAGTGTGGTTCCCGGCCAGACAATTTTGTGAATTTTGTATAATTAGCAAAAAGACAAGTATAGGCTCAAGTAGTAGGGGATTTAGATTTAAACATATAAGAGTCTGAAAAAAATTATTAAAAGGTGAATTTTTAAAAGAAAATTACAGTTCTACAAATACTTGGGAATATAAAATGAGGGAGGGGTCCTAGGTTTATTTATAATATGGATCACATCAATGTGATACCTGCTATGACACTCCTTAGAAGAGGGGATACACGTGGTATTAGCGCACTGGTCATCATATCCATATCTACCCTTCCCACCCCGTTAAGGGATTAAAGTGTGGATTGGTCTCGACCTCTATTGCATGCTATTACCCATCCCATTCATATCAGTCCCGGAGGATTTTAGGACAACTATTCCTATAAAAGGGAGGATTTTAGGCTAACTCTTGGTTTTTTAAAGGTAAAAAGACTAAGGTGACATTCAAAACACATAGGACTGCATATTAGGGGAAAACATGTAAACAACTAAGAGGCTCATATGTACCTCCTCAAGTAAAGCACATAAGTACATGACTCAAACACATTTAAGGTCAGAATTTAAGGTACTAAAGCAGGGGGTGTTTTAGTTGTTGAAACAGACCAATTTATTACATAACTCAGATAAGAAGTCTGAATCAGGCCTGCCTGCTGGTTGTAGCATTTCTAATTAAACAAAGGCGGATTCAGTTTTATCATTATTGCCTAAGGTTTGTCTAAGTGTGTATTGATGATACCCTATAAGCATGATGTCTATTACTGATTTAGAATGTGGCAAAGCAGTAACAATTTTAAACGAGCAATTCGGATCCTATAGGCATGCTTTCTAAACCACATTGACAAGAGGAGTAAGTTGTTTAAACTAATTCAAAACAGGCATGAGTCAAATTGACTTTAGCTAGACTGATTTAGACCCTATAGGCATGATCTCTATTATAGCTGATTTTAATTCCTATAGACATGGCATCTAAGTATTAAAAACTGATTTGGTCATATAGGCATGATATCTAATTGGACATGCAGTGAAGTAGGCGGGATTTATTTGAAATTCCTATAGGCATGACTTCTATAAAAATACTGATTTTAATGGCATCTAATTTCAAAGCTGATTTTAACCTTGTAGACACGATGTTTGATTTTAGATCCTATAGGCATGTTATCTAAGCATAGAATTAAAACATGTAGAATTTTGAAAACGGTTCCTATAGTCATGTTATCTACCCTCCTAATAGCTAAAACATACATAATTACCCTATCCCCTTTTTACTAACCAACCCCAATATTTGTTACAAATTATTACAGACCAAGTACTGAATTACATCAGAAAAGTGTAAAATAAGAAATTACAACCATAGGAAGTCTGATTCTTGACTTCCTCTCTGAGTTATGGAATAAACCACCTCAATTTCCACTTGTTTCAAAGCCTTTCTCAGACCTAGGTGTGTCAAAGTTCCCTAAGGGTCTCAAGGGACCCCGGACAGTGCTTACACCCAGGTTGCATAACCAGATAGAGATGAGTGCAGTGTGTAAGGGCCAACCCTTATGTGTCCAAGTTCAAAGGGAGCTCAAGGGTTCCAAGGCAAGGCTCACACAAGAGGGGCAGATCCTAGGTTCTAAGAGTATAGTGGCAGTGCAGAAATAGAGATTTATTTAAAACTAGGTTGAAAATAGTGAGAGGTAAAGGTGATTTAAAAACAGTAGTAGTAAAACTTAAACTACACAGATCCAGTAGTTACACAAAGGGGTCAGGGGTTATGGGATTACATTGAATGAAATATATGACCCCAGAAAGGGTTAGGTTTGGTCATTTACAGTAATAGATAATGCTGACATGCTCACAAACCAACCAGAGAACCCAAAAACATAGGGGGATATGGGGGTTTGGGATTTATAAGTCTGCAAATCACATAATCAAGTGACTGACAGAGTACATACATAAGGAAAAACATTAATTTAGAAGGGGAGGGAGCAGATTACAGCATGCTTAGTAATGTAACTTGATGGCATAAACATAAGCAGAAGCAGGCAAAAGTGAAGGAAATTGAAACAGCTAAAGAAACATGTTATTGTTGATGCTTGAAGATTAACTAGGATATACCAGTAAGAAGCAAAGTGCAGAAAGGAAAAAGTAAGCAAATTCCCACAGTCTAGCCTTGGCTTTCAACCAGCTAGACAAAGCAGTAGCACAAGTAGTGATAGAGAAAATAGAGAGTTTTGAGTGAAGTGTGTGTTCTGAACTCAGATGGTTCGTTCGTGTCTTTGAAAGAAAAGAAGATGGGTATTTATAGTTTTGAAAACAGGTGAAAAATAAGGTAATAAGTAAAGTCTTAACACAAATATAGAAACAATCAAAAGTCAGAATCAATTACACAAGTGATTCCTTTTAATTAAGGAGTCATTGTTTAACGGGTAGTAACAGGTTCAAATAAGGAAAGAAATTAGTTTGGGGATAGATTGATTATTGCCATATAACGGGTAGTAAAAGCATGCAATGAACAATCAAGTCTGAGTACAAAAATATGCTTATTTTTTGAATGGATTCAGCAAGGTAAAACATTATAGTAAAGGAAAAGGAATCAATTAATTTTAAACAGGCAAGTGAAATCAGGGCTCATATAAGAAAAGCTTTTGAAATCAGTCACAAGATCAAGATCAATCAAGGAAGAAACATGCTTCTACACTTCAGTATATAAAAAGAGTGACCAGAAACATCAGACATGCAAGGCCAAGCACATTGGCAAAAGAAACAGCATGCAATAGTAGCATAAATAAGCATAGGATTCAGTAGTGAACAAAGAAAGATAGTCAGGGCTTACACGTATAGACAAAGTAAAGAAGAGAGTCAAAACAAGTACAGGTCTCATAGTAACAAGTGAGGAAACCTTTTGAGAAAACAGGGTTTCAACAATGGTCGAGTTTAAAAGATAGCAAAACTCATAATCAGATAAATCACATAAAAAAGAGTCTGAAACAAGGAACTTTTAATCAAGTCAAGTATTCAAACAAACAATTTCAGACCCAAAGACTGAGGGTTTTCAACAACAATCGAGTTTAAAAGATGTTAAAACAAATAAGTCAAACAAGAACGAGGAACTTAATCAAACAAGTACACATCTCACAAATAGTCTCAGAACTCGTATGAGACCAAAAAGGAATTAGGGTTTTCAATCTGCTAACTCAGATAGAAGAACAAAATGAACAAAACATAGCAAATCACAAACAACATTAAAATTGGAGAAGAGATATTTTGAAAAACTTAAAGGAAAAACCTAATGAATAGTCGTTTAGAAAGAAAATTTGAAGAAATTTCGAGAAAACCCTTAAGACATTCATAGCAAGTACATATCTAAAGTAGATCTGAAAGAAAAATCAAAAGACCTTAAAGATTAGGGTTTCAAAAAACCCAGAAAATGTGAGAAAGACCTTGAAAGTTTCCGATCTAACCAGGAAAGTCAAGGATCTGCCTTGAAAAGCCATGAATGGCCGGAAAAAGGTCGTGGATGGCCGGAGAAAGGTCGTGGATGAGAAGTCAAGCAAGGACTGGACCAGATTCGCTCAAGGTGTGCCCATGAAACCACAGAAACCAACACGCAAGAGCCATAGGAGGCGACTACACATCTCCAATGGCCTTGGGAGGACATGGATTAGGCAGGGTTTAGGGTGGGGTTAGAAGACGGCGGCTAGGGTTCATGAGGTTTTAGAGAGAGTTGATATAAAAGAGGGATTCAGAGGTAGCGGTTGGTGAAAAATGAAGTAGGGTAAGGGGTTGTTTGGGGTTAAAAACGAAAGGGGGAATGGTGGTCGTTGATCTAAAACCTCATGAACCCTAGCCGGGTTTGGGTAGGTTTAGTTGGGTTAGGGGTTAGGTTTAAACAAAATTGGGCCGGGGGAAATTGGGTCTGATTTGGGGTTCTATTTAGGCTACAATTGTAATGCAATTGGGCTATTATTTAAATAGCCAATTTTCCACTTTTGAAATTATAACAAATAGTAAATTAATTTCTGGAAACAAATTAAAATCACTTAAATGACTTATAATATATAATTAACAATTTAAAAATATAGGACTTAATTCCTATGGATATAAACGCAATTAAATCTTAAAAGAGGCTAATATTGCAATTATATGCAATTTAGCATTAAAAATACTAAATAAATTTGTAAAAATATGCAAAAATTATATTAGCTATATTTTAGCATAAATATAAAATTCCAATAAATTAATTACAAAAAATAGTAATTTTATAAACAATTATTGGGTTTTCATGAATAAAATAGGGAAATAAATTGATTTAAAAATCTTTAAAAATTAAGGAAAAATAATAAAACATTTGGACATACTTATATATGAATACACATGCTATTCTGAAGGTATTTTGCATAGTGGAAAATATATAGGAAAAAGTTGGGTATCAACAACTACCCCTCTTTAAGGATGAAAGAGTTGTCGGGTAAAGATATGATGGCCAGTTTTGACCGAGCGAAATGGTTTGAAGAAGATAGGTTGTACCTTGGCTTATGAGCTGCCTACATATCCCTGATTTTATAGGAATCAGGACATATGTAGTTCAGGATCCGCCGGCAGAGTATACCGATGGAGACTTTTCAAGAACGAACGCAATATCCAGGGCGGGGTGAGTGGACGGCTTGTGGGAATGGCTGAGGTTCAATATGGCTACGAAAAATGGAGCGGGGCTACTTTTGCTGGGACGGTCGTTGCTCGCCGGTTTTCCTGTAATTAGAAACAATACAAGCGCATACCATGTCGGACCATAAATGTTGTCTTTAGACGGTCAGAATGACGACCTTAGACCATGCCATACTGGGCCATGAAGCGTATGATAAAGGGGTGACAATATAGGAAGAGCGCAACCACTCATTATAAGCGTTGCTATGGTATTTGTTTGGCACGAGTGGAGTATGATGTTGAGCATGATTATGAAATAATTAAAACATGTTGGCACGTATTTGCATGTTAAGAAAGTGATAAATACAGCAGTATCATGATTTAAAGAAGTAATAAAGGGAAGAAACAAAGAAGATAAGTCAGTTTTGCTTTTGAAAAGAAATTAAACGCTTAAAGGAATTAAACAAGTAATTGCACATAAGGGAGGGTACAAATTCAAAAGAACAATCTGAAGTGGTAAAAGCCTAATATCTCCAGCAGAGTCGCATGTTGTCGCGCCGCCCTTTTTCCCTCTGTGCATCAGAAAATCAGGTTTATAACATTTTGGGTATAGGACAACTCATTCCTTTTGAAAACTGGGTTTTGCATTTGAAGAGTCGTCACCTAATGATTTAAGGTGCATTAGGACACCTATAAGGTTCACTTCTAAATTTGTTCGATAACCAGAGATAGGGTAAGGCTTGAAATATCCTAAGGGGAAGGTCTTAGGCACCCCTCAAGATCCACTAGTGTGGTTCCTGGCCAGAAAATTTTGTGAATTTTGTACAATTAGCAAATAGACAAGTATAGGCTCAAGTAGTAGGGAATTTAAGTTTAAACACATAAGAGTCTGAAAACAATTATTAAAAGGCGAATTTTGAAAAGAAAATTACAGTTCTACAAATACTTGGGAATATAAAAGAAGGGAGGGGTCCTAGGTTTATTTATAATATGGATCACATCAATGCGATACCCGGTATGACACTCCTCAGAAGAGGGGATACACATGGTATTAGCGCACCGGTCATCATATCCATATCTACCCTTCCCACCCCGTTAAGGTATTAAAGCGCGGATTGGTCTCGACCTCTATTGCATGCTATTATCCGTCCCATTCCTATCAGTCTCGGAGGATTTTAAGACTACTATTCCTATAAAATGGAGGATTTTAGGCTGACTCTTCATTTTTAAAGGTAAAAAGACTAAGGCGACATTCAAAACACATAAGGCTTCATATTAGGGGAAAACATATAATCAACTAAGAGGATCATATATACCTACTCAATTAAAGCACATAAGTAGCATGACTTAAACACATTTAAGGTCAGAATGTAAGGTACTAAGGCAGGGGTGTTTTAGTTGTTGAAACAGACCAATATATTATACAACTCAGATAAGATGTTCGAATCAGGCATGTCTGCTGGTTGTAGCAGTTGCTAATTAAACAAAGGAAGATTCAGTTTTATCATTATTGCCTAAGGCTTGCCTAAGTGTGTATTGATGATACCATATAAGCACGATGTCTATTACTAATTCAGAACGTGGCAAAGCAGTAACAGTTTTAAACGAGCAATTCGGATCCTATAGGCGTGCTTTCTAAACCACATTGATAAGAGGAGTAGGTTGTTTAAACTAATTCAAAACAGGCATGAGTCAAATTGACTTTAGCTAGACTGATTTAGACCCTATAGGCATGATCTCTATTATAGCTGATTTTAATTCCTATAGACATGGCATCTAAGTACTAAAAACTGATTTGGTCCTATAGGCATGATATCTAATTGGATATGCAGTGAAGTGGGCGGGATTTATTTGAAATTCCTATAGGCATGACTTTTATAAAAATACTAATTTTAATGGCTTCTAATTTCAAAGGTGATTTTAACCTTTTAGACACGATGTCTGATTTTAGATCCTATGGGCATGTTATCTAAGCGTAGAATTAAAACATGCAGAATTTTGAAAACAGTTCCTATAGGCATGTTATCTACCCACCTAATAGCTAAAACATACATAATTACCCCATCCCCTTTTCACTAACCAACCCTAATATTTGTTACAAATTATTACAAACCAAGTACTGAATTACATCAGAAAAGTGTAAAATAAGACGTTACAACCATAAGAAGCCTGATTCTTGACTTCCTCTCTGAGTTATGGAATAAACAACCTCAATTGCCACTTGTTTCAAAGCCTTTCTCAGACCTGGGTGTGTCATAGTTCCCTAAGGGTTTCAAGGCACCCCGAGCAGTGCTTACACCCAGGTTACATACCCAGATAGAGATGAGTGCAATGTGGAAGGGCCAACCCTTATGTGTCCAAGTTCAGAGGGAGCTCACGGGTCCCAAGGAAAGGCTCACACAAGAGGGGCAGATCTAAGGTGCTAAAAGTATAGTGGAAGTGCAGAAACAGAGATTTATTAAAAATTGGGTTAAAAATAGTGAGGGATAAGGGTGATTTGAAAACAATAGTAGTAAAACTTAAACTACACAGATCCAGTAGTTACACAAAGGGGGTAGGGGTTTTGGGATTACATTGCATGAAGCATATGACCTTAAAAAGGGTCAAGTTTGGTCATGTACAACAATAGATGATGCTGGCATGCCCACAAACCATCCAGAGAACACAAACACATAGGGGGATATGGGGGTTTAAGATTCATATGTCAGCAAATCACATAATCAAGTGACTGACAGAGTACACACATAAGGGAAAACATTAATTTAGAAGGGGAGGGAGTAGATTACAGCATGTTGTTGATTCTTGAAGATTAACTAGGACATACCAGTAAGAAGCAAAGTGTAGCAAATTTCCACAGCAGTAGCAAAAGTAGTGATAGAGAAAAGAGAGAGTTTTGAGTGAAGTGTATGTTCTGAACTTAGATGGTTCGTCCGTGCCATTGAAAGAAAAGAAGGTGGGTATTTATAGTTTTGAAAATACGTGAAGAATAAGGTAATAAGTAAAGTCATAACACAAATATAGAAACAATCACAAGTCAGAATCAATTACACAAGTGATTCTCTTTAATTAATGAGTCACTATTTAACGGGTAGTAACATGTTCAAATTAGGAAAGAAATCAGTTTGGGGATAGATTGATTATTGCCATATAAGGGGTAGTAAAAGCATGCAGAGAACAATCAAGTCTGAATACAAAAATATGCTTATTTTTTGAAAGGATTCAGCAAGGTAAATCATTACAGTAAAGGGAAAGGAATCAATTAATTTTAAACGGGCAAGTGAAATCAGGGCTCATATAAGAAAAGATTTTGAAATCAGTCACAAGATCAAGATCAATCAAGGAAGAAACATGCTTCTGCACTTTAGTATATATATAGAGAGTGAACAGAAACAGTATGCAATAGTAGCAGAAATAAGCATAGGATTCAGTAGTGAACAAAGTTAAATAGTCAAGGCTCACACGTATATCCAAAGTGAAGAAGAGAGTCAAAACAAGTACAGGTGTCACAGTAACAAGTGAGGAAACATTTTGAGAAATCAGGGTTTCAACAATGGTCTAGTTTAAAAGATAGCAAAACTCAGAATTAGATAAGTCACATAAAGAAAAGAGAGTTTGAAACAAGGAACTTTTAATCAAGTCAAGTATTCAAACAAACAATTTCAGACCCAAAGACCTAGGGTTTTCAACAACAATCGAGTTTAAAAGATGGTAAAACAAATAAGTCAAACAAGAACGAGGAACTTAATCAAACAAGTACACATCTCACAAATTGTCTCAGAACTCAAATGAGATCAAAAAGGAATTATGGTTTTCAATCTGCTAACTCAGATAAAAGAACAACATGACCAAAATATAGCAAAATCACAAAAAACATTAAAATCAGAGAAGAAATATTTTGAAAAACTTAAAGGAAAAACCTAATGAATAGTCGTTTTGAAAGAAAATTTGAAGAAATTTCGATAAAACCCTTAAGACATTCATAGCAAGTACATATCTAAAGTAGATCTCAAAGAAAAATCTAAAGACCTTAAAGATTAGGGTTTCGAAAAACCCAGAAAATGTGAGAAAGACCTTGAAAGTTTCTGATCTAACCAGGAAAGTCAAGGATATGCCTTGAAAAGCCATGAATGGCCGGAGAAAGATCGTGGATGGCCGGAGAAAAGCCATGAACCGAAGTCGAGCAAGGACTGGACCAGATTCCCTCAAGGTATTCCCATGAAACCATAGAAACCAACACCCAGGAGCCATAAGAGGCCACTACACATCTCCAATGGCCATGGGAGGCTATGGATTAGGTAGGGTTTAGGGTGGATTAGGGTGGGGTTAGATGGTGGCGGCTAGGGTTCATGAGGTTTCAGAGAGAGTTGAGAGAGAAGAGGGATTCAGAGGTGGCGATTGGTGAAAAATGAAGTGGGGTAAGGGGTCGTTTGGGGTTAAAAAAAGAAAGGGGAACGATGAACGTTGATCTAAATGATTAATGACCTGGATTTAAATGGTTAGGTGGGGATCCGGGTTTGGGTAGGTTTAGTTGTGTTGGGGGTCGGGTTTAAACGAAATCGGGCCGGGGAAAATTAGGTCTGATTTGGGGTTCAATTTAGGCTACAATTGTAATGCAATTGGGCTATTATTTAAATAGCCAATTTTCCACTTTTGAAATTATAAAAAATAGTAAGTTAATTTTTGGAAATATATTAAAAGCACTAAAATGACTTATAATATATAATTAACAATTTAAAAATGCAGGACTTAATTTTTATGAATATAAATGCAATTAAATCTTAAAAGAGGCTAATATTGCAATTATATGCAATTTAGCTTTAAAAACACTAAATAAATTTGTAAAAATATACAAAAATTATATTATTTATATTTTAGCATAAATATAAAATTCCAATAAATGAATTACCAAAAATAATAATTTTGGAAACAATTATTGGGTTTTCATGGATAAAATAGGGAAATAAATTGATTTAAAAACCTTTAAAATTAAGAAAAAATAATAAAACATTTGGAAATACTTATATATACATACACATGCTATTTTGAAGGTATTTTGAATATTGGAAAATATATAAGGGAAAAATTGGGTATCAACAATAAGTACGACTTAACACAATTATAGAAATAATACAAATCAGAATCAATTAGAGATTCGGACTCCTTTAATTAGGGAGTCATAGTTCAAACGGGTACAAGCTGTGTCAAATAAGGAAAAGAATTACTTATAAGACTGATTTTACCATAATAAAAGTAGTAAAAGCATGTAGCATGTAATAAGGACTAAGTACAGAATATTTCCAAGTAAGGAAAGTACATGATAGATAACTAACAACATATTTGTGCCCATAAATAAGGTAGAGTACCATTTTAATTATGAAAGTTGGTTCCAATAATCACGAATGAGATTGAAAATAATAGGGAATCAGCACTAACTAAGGAAAGTATCAAAAAAAATAAGGAAGCAATTCGAAAAATCAGTACAGAATTACAAGGAAAATACACAAAATCACAGATTCAGGGAAAATATCGCAGGTCACAAAAATCAATATAAATTATTATGCGAACAATCAATAAAACAAATAGTCGTACCTATTAAACAATAATAACATGTGTTGAACAAAATCAGAGAAACCATAAAAACAAATTAGAGCAGGAAGCACAAGAGCATATAGAACATACATGAAACCTAGAATGTTCATGAGAGACATGTAAACACATCGCAAACAGACTCAAACTTCAAATTGAACCCAGGAGTATTAGGGTTTCTTAACAAAAATGAATCGAGCAAAAGGAAAGACTCAGGTGATGTTTAAACATGCTAAAAATCACAAAGTAATTGCTAAAAATCAGAAAGAAATCGTTTTTGCAAAAGGGTTTTGAAACCCTAGTCTGGAAAATGAGGAAATCGTTTGAAATCAGAGAAATCTTTTGAGGAAAACAGGTGAGAACCTTAAAAGACACATAGATCCATCACAGATCTAAAATGATCGGAGGGTTTAAAGCTAGGGTTTCCAGAGAAAACCCAAAGGAGGAGAAGAAAGCTTAAAATATCATCCGCCTTTGGCCGGAAAATGTATAGATCTTACTCGAACGGCCATAGGTTACCGAAAAACATGGCATGAGACCGGAGATGGGAGTTGACCGCAACAGGGTCACTTGAGAGCCTCCACCGGTAACACAGGTGTGAAATACGGATCCATAAGGTCGATAAGAGGTGAAAACTTCATAGTTTTCAGCAAGGAGATGGCCGGAGAGGGGAAAGACAGAGCTCAGGAGACGAAGGTTCTAGAGAGAGTTGAGAGGATTCAGAGAGACGAGTGAGAAGTGAGACGGGGGAAAATGAGAAAGGGGGTAGTCGTTTAGGGGTTAATATGGTAAGTATTAATCTAGGCCGTTGATTTGAATTAATCGACGGCTCAGATCGAACGAGGGTTGGGCCGGGTAAGATTTTAAGTTTGGGTTGGGCAACTGGGCTAGTTTATTGGGTTAGGGGTGTGGGTTAATTAGGCTGGAATTCAAATTTAAAAATGGATAGTTGTTAAATACCCCATAAAAATAGATAAATAATTTATAAAAATGTCTAATATTATAAAAAAATTGTTTCTTAATAAAATAAATTAAAATTATAATTAGTATTAAAAATATAAATGACTAATTATTGAGTAAAAATATAGCACAAAATATATAATTAGGTCATAATTGCAAAGTCATTGCAATTATAACTAGATAGTGCCAATTTGGCTAATTTGTGAAATACATTTGGTCTTAATAGGACCAAAAATAATATATTAAATCAAGTAATGCTTTTGAAATCATTTGTAATGCAATTTATAATTAATTATTAGAGATAAAAATACTGGATAAATAAAAAATGAATTAGTAAAAATATGTGGAAAATTATAGAAAAATACCAATTGTTATGAAAACCTAATTTTGAAGGTCTATATGCAAAATTTAAAATAATTTGAGAAAAATTGGGTATCAACAGGTGCCCATGGCAGTGGGCCGACAAAGTTCATTCCCCATTTCATAAACGACCATGGCGACAAGACCGGTTGGAGCAGCTCCCCCGATTGATGGATCATCGGGGCGTGTATCTGGAACTCGTCGCATTTTTGCATGAAGTCTTTTGCATCCTTCTCCATCTTGTTCTAGTAGTAGTCGGCTCTGATTAGCTTTCAAACCAAGGATTCTGCCCTCGAATGATTTCCGCAAGTGCCTTTTTGAACTTTTCTTATGGCATACTCGGTCTCTCCTGGGCCTAAGAATGTGGCCAATGGGACTAATAAGGATTTCTTAAACAATGCCCCTTTGACTAGGCAAAATATGGCGGCCTTATTGCATGCGGTTTTTGATTCCTTGGGATCCGAAGCCAATTTTCCCGTCTTCAGGTAGTCTATATATTTGTTCCTCCAATCCCAAGTCAAACTTGTAGAGATTACTTCAGCGTGACCTTCGTCTACCATCGAGTTCATCAGTTGTACTACTGCCCCCGAGCTAAATTCCTCGCAGTTAATAGCCGGCCCCAAGTTGGCCAGTGCATCGGGCTCACTTTTTTTTTATCTCGGGGTATATGTTGCAGAGTCCATTCCTTGAATTGGTGTAGGGTCACCAGCAATTTGTCCAAGTACCTCCGCATCCGTTCTTCTTTTACTTCGAACATTCCGTTGACTTGATTTACCATGAGGAGGGCATCGCATTTGGCTTCAATCACTTCGGCCCCAAGGCTCTTAGCTAGTTCTAGACCTGCAATCATGGCCTCATGCTAGGCTTCGTTGTTAGTCAATTTTACATTTCTAATAGATTGCCTAATTATACTTCTCATAGGTGGTTTTAACATAATACCGAGTCCAGACCCCTTCGCATTGGAGGCACCATCCGTGAATACGACGCAAAATCCTGAATTAGCCCCCGAGGTAAGAAATAATTCCTTTTTGACTTTGGCTATTAGGGCCGGCGTAAAGTCGGCCACAAAGTCTGCCAAAATCTGAGATTTTATGGTAGTTCGAGGTCTATACTCAATATCTTACCCGCTAATCTCCATGGCCCATTTGTCCAACTGGCCTAAGAGCTCGAGCTTATGCATGATATTCATCAGTAGGTAAGAGGTTATGACACATATAGGGTGGAATTGAAAGTACGGTTTTAGTTTCCTGGAAGCGCTTAGCAAAGAGAGTGCTAAGTTTTCCAGGCGAGGATATATTGATTTGTCATTGCCTAGTGTTCTACTGACATAGTAAATAGGAAATTGTGTACCTTCTTCCTCCTGGACTAAGACATCACTTACCGCTACCTCAAAAACCGCCAAGTAGAGGTACAATTGTTCGTCTGCCTTCAGGGTGTGCAACAGAAGGGGGCTCGACAGGTACCGTTTGAGTTCTTCTAAAGCTTGTTGGCATTCCGAAGTTCAGGAAAAATTATTCTTCTTCTACAATAGTGAGAAGAATCGGTGGCTCCTGTCCGAGGATCTCAAGATGAACCAGCCCAATGGGGCTATATGCCCAGTCATTTTTGAACTTCCTTGAAGTTGTCCACTACGATGATGTCCTCTATGGCCATTATTTCATTGGGGTTGTTCTCTATCCCACGATTAGATACCATGAACCCAGGAAATTTACCCGAACCGACCATTAAGGCCAGTCTGCTCGCAGGGACTTGACCAATATATCATCAATATAAACTTCCATTGATTTCCCTATTTTCTCCTTGAACATCCCGTTTACTAAGCATTAGTAGGTTGCACCAACATTCTTTAGTCCAAACGACATTACGTGTTAGCAGTAGGTGCCGAATTTGGTTATGAAAAAAGTATTTTCTTGGCCGTTTGGGTCCATCCGAATTTGGCGGTACCGGAGTAGGCGTCAAGAAAACTAAGTATATCATGCACGACCGTATCATCAATCATTCAATCGATGTTAGGCAAAGGGAAAGAATCATTAGGGCATGCTTTGTTTAGGTCTTTATAATCCACACCCATCCTTAGTTTATTTCCTTTACTAGGCACTACCACTACGTTAGCTAACCAATCCGGGTATTTGACTTCTTGGATGGATCCTATATTTAGAAGTTTTGATACCTCATCCTTGATGAACGCATGTTTGATCCCGGACTGTGGTTTTCTCTTCTGTTTAACCAGATGGAACTTCGAGTCCAAACTCAGCTTGTGAGTGGTTACCTCCAGTGGGATCACTTTCATGTCAAGATGGGACCAAGCGAATAATCGGCTTTAGCTTTAATAAAATCAATAAGTTTTTTCCCGAGCTCGGGGGTTAGTCCCATGCCTAGGTATTCCGTTTGATCCAATAGATGCTCGATTAATATGAGTTGCTCCATCTCTTCAATCGTTGATTTGGTGGCTTTGTTGTCATCAAAAGCTATAAACAATCTTGGGATGCCATAATCATCTTCCTCGTCTGCTCCTCATTCTTCCTATTTCGCCGGTTCGGCTGAGGCCGATATCAGTGATTGCTATTTAGTTTCTTCCTTTTTATCGGTTCCATTTTCCTTGATGTTGAAACCGCAGCCATCAGGATTACCTCATTGACATCAAATATCTCCCTCGTGCCCGGTTGTTCTCTACAGACCATTTTGATTCTCCCCGGTATGGGAAATTTCAGCGCCTAGTGCAAGGTCGAGGGTATCGCCCTCATTTTATGAACCCATGGAATTCCGAATAGAGCTTTGTACCTCCTATCCCATTCGATCAAGTAGAACTTCATTTCTTGGATTTTTTCAATGGTGTTTACTGGCAAGGTTATTTATCCTTTCGTGGTCTCACATGCCATGTTGAATCCGTTCAATATCTGAACTGCTGGTATAATTTTGTCCTATAGCTCCAGTTGCTTTACAACCCTCGATCTGATGATGTTGGCCGAGAAACCTAGATCAATCAGGACACGCTTAACTTGAGATTTATTAATAAGTATGGATATTACCATTGCATCGTTGTGAGGTTGTACGATTCCCTTGGCATCTTCATTACCGAACAAAATGGCTCCCTTTGAAACATGATCCCGGGTGCATTTTTCCCTGGTGATAGCTACTTTAGTGCATTTTATCATTGGTCCTTGGAGAACATCGACTCCTCCAATGATCATGTTGATCACGTGTTGAGGCTCATCTTGTTTGACCTATTTGTTGGCATCCCTGTTCTTGAAGTGGTTTTTGGCTCGCTCACTCAGAAATTCTCGAAGGTGCCCATTGTTGAATAGCAGGGCAACTTCTTCTCTTAACTATCGGCAATCTTCGGTCCTGTGACCGTGAGTGCCATGATATTTACACATAAAATTAGGATTTCTCTGGGTAGGTGCAATGGTCGGGGCATTTGGTCTCTTTGATGCCCCATATGGCTGACACGATGCTGGCAATATCCGCATTGAAGTTTTAATTCAACAATCTTTGTGCTTCCATACTCTCAAGCGGCCAGTCAAACCCATTCTAGCTCATTAGACTTTGGCCACTTGGCCCTCGATCGCTTCTCTTCTCGTTCCTTGTAGGGTGACGCCCAGATCCATTTCCCCTGTGATCCGCACTTTATGGTTGATACAGATCTTTGATCACTCTTGGCTCGTGATCTATGGCTCTCTTAGATCTATCATCGGCCATGATAGGGTAAACATATCCAGAAGGGGCCCCGAGTTGGTTTTCCTCGACCTTGATCTTTGACTGGTACTTGTTGTGGATGTCGGCCCAGGTTACTAAGGTACTCCACCAAATTCTGTTTTAGCTGTTGAAAGGCCAAGGAACTTCGAGGGTCAAGCCCCTACATGAATGCCTGAACAGCCCAATCATCCGCAACCAATGGCAAGTCTATCCGCTCCATCTGCAACCTCGACACGAACTCCCTAAGCATCTCGTTATCCCTCTGTTTGACCTTGAAAAGATCTGACTTTTTGGTCTCGACACTTATGGCCCCGACATAGGCCTTTACGAAAGCATCTGCAAGCATAGAAACAAGTTAATGGAGTTTGGGGGCAAGTTGTGATACCATATCATTGCCCCCTTGGACAAAGTCTCCCCAAACATTTTTAGCAACACTGATTCGATTTCATCATCTTCCAAATCGTTCCCCTTGATTGCGCATGTATAGGAGGGCACATGCTCATTTGGATCTGTGGTCCCATTATATTTTGGGATGTCAGGCATACAAAACCTCTTTTGGATCGACTTGGGTGTCACGCTTAGAGGAAAAAGGCTTCTGGATAAAAAATTTGGAATCCGCTCCCTTCAATATCAAGGTTGCTCCTGGGATCTAATCGATCCTGGAGTTGTATGTTTCCACCTTTTTATCATTAGCCTCAATCTTTTTCTCACCTGACTCCACCTATTTCGTCAATGCTTCGAGCATTTCATTACCTCGGGATTTACCCCAGGCTCGGCTTCACCCAGTCTCTCGATAATATGTTCGTCTCTTCGAGTGTCTTTTCAGGATTGTTCGAGCTCGACCCTGTTAGGGGCATTGCTTTGATTTTGCAGCTGCGCTATTGTCGTTTGTTGATCCCGCAACATTTGGAAAATTAGATGTAGGCTCACCCCATCACCTTCGCCCTTAGGTACTTCTTGAGTTGTTGGTTAGGGTCCCCCACGAATACTGCTTTCGAGATCAGCCGAAAAATTGATGTTGATGG